>NW_009922158.1:364-47745 GCF_000696875.1 Nestor notabilis
GTGTGGCCCCACCGCCGCCTCGGGGCGGTGCAGTGGTGGGTGGGAGCCGCCGAGGCTCTTGCAGGTGGTGGCTACAAAAGTCTGTTTGCCCTGGGAGCTGCGTGGCTGGGCCGAACTGCTGAGTCAGTTGTTGGCGCTGAGCTGTCGGGGCCGAGCAGCGGTGGCACATGGCACAGGAGGGGGGCTGCTCTGGCGTCAGGACTCCTCCAGAAACAGAGTATTAACAATAAGAAAAAGCCTACATTGAACACAAGAACACTGCTAGTTGACATTCCTGTTAAAGCCCTGGAAACCTCCGTCCTGTGTTCCAGGCAGTGCAGAGCTGCACCCCCACTAATGCTTCTGAGTGAACCAGGCGTGGGCTCAAGGGAGGTGGTGTTGGGTCCTTGCGCTTCAGCCCACTGTGGGCTGTGGAGAGCTGGCCACTTTCACTGATCCCTGCTAGTGAAAGCGAGAGCGGGTAACACCACCGAGTAACTGTTAAAAAGGGTTAGGCAACTTGTCTGAGTTTTATCAGTGCCTGCACAAAGGTGACAGCATCTGCAGGGCACTGGCACAAAAATGGCCTGGTGGGACCAGCACCTCCACAGCCAGCACCTTCCGAGAGAGGAATCTTGCTGGTTTCCAAGGGGCGATCCTGATCTGAGACAGGGCAGTGTCCTCTATGCAGGAATGGGCTGACATCCCCTTTTTCCTTAGGGGGAGGTAGGTGAAAGACCAAAACACTCGGATGAGAGGGGAAAAGGGGGGATTCGAAAGCTGCGTAATCGTGATGTATGTAAAATCTTCCACCATTGGCCACGACTGCAGGAATGATCAGCGCATCAACAGGTTTGCTGTTCCTTTTCTTCAGGGTAATCACATACAGGACCTGTGCAAAACCATTCATTCCTCCTCTGACCTGTAAGGGGGTTTTAAATACTGTGGAAAGGGAAGGGGGAAAAGAATCTAATCTCTGACTGGACTCCTGCATTAATTCTTGCATCTCCAACAATGCACACATAGGAAGATTTTGGTATTATCTATCTGATCTGTAATCCCTGTCTCTGTACAGTCTGGGTGAGGATATTTATGTGGCCTACAAAGCAGTTTGCTTGTTACCCATAACAGAAACTATAATGAAATACCCGCTCTGTGGGAAGCTACAGATAACACAGTACTTCTGTGCTTGGAGACCAATTAGCTGTAAAACATTAACTTTACATATGCTTGACACTTCAAAACACAAGCTTTGTTAAAATCTCTGTCTTTATAATATTTATTGCAAGGTGATAACAAATGTTACAACTCAGAATTGGTGCAGCCAGCAGTACATCTGTCATTCACTGATAAAACTCAGCACAGACCACTGTTCACTGCCTATAGCAAGGTATTTATTTCCAAAATATCAGTAAAATATTTTTCCTCTACACATAATAAATACAGTATTATAAAAAGAAAAAATATTCACAACCATCCAAAACTTCCAGAATGACTTGGTTTATACACATAAACAGCAAACACACCAAAGAACTGTATTCTTTAACGCTGAACTGATCCGAAAAAGCAGAGTTCAGAAAGTCGAGAAAACTTAACAGATTTATTTTTATAGATATTTTTCCAGGATTCGCACAATGTGCTTTGTAAATCACAGTTTTAATAAACTATCTGAATACTTATCACACTTGCTTTATACATTATCTGTGGCACTAGTTAACAGATAACCACATTACAAAGTCCACAGATACTATAATAGCTGACTAGAGTTCAACTCAGTGTCTCGCTGCTGCTTCCAGAAGAGCAATTTCCTCCAGTGCAACGCAGTTGGGGTGGCTGGTTATGGAGCGGACGTAGCAGTTCAATAACCCCACCTCCTTTCCCAGCACGCTCTGCACCTCATAACTCTGCAGTGATAAAAGCATGTTGATTAAAACAAACAGTCCTGGACATTCTGTTCCAAGCAGCATTCGGCTGGGCAGATGCAGGGTGTTCAGGTCCTCTTCCAACAGACAATTTTTTTAAGGACTCAGAAAGAAAGGTGCGTTAGAACTGACGGAAAGGATGAATACATTAGATTTTCAGTAACTAGATCTCCTGCTTCATGTGCTGCTTCCCCACCAGGCTTTTAAAACCGAGCTGGTTAAATATAATAATAATAAACGCTACTGTGAGTTTGAACTCAAGTTTGTTGAAGCATAACCTACATGTGCTCCCTTTATTCAGCTTTCTGACTAGCTTTTTGCAGGATTTCACATGTGCTAGCAATGTGTATGTACATAATAGGTATCAATTCCCTTAGCTAACAGATCCAGTAAAGGAAAAAATACTTTGCTACTCATTTTACTCACCCCTACACATACTTTGTGCTGTACAATCACCAGCACCTACATTGTCCCTGCTGTTTAATGATCTGACTGGCAGTTTACCCTCGAGACATGCCTAAGCAAATCTGTAGAAGCTGTACTCTGTCTGGAGGTGAGGGATGTGAGGCTGGGGTGATTCCTCTAAGAGGAGACAGCACGTTGACAGAACCACTGGTAACAATGATAGTTGATGCTTGGCTTGAGAGGGTTTCTTAGATTGCAGTTATATCCATATAAGCCAACCATATGCTGGGCTGCATCAAAAGGAGCATGGCCAGCAGGTTGAAGGAGGTGATTCTCCCCATCTAGTCTCATGAGACCCCACCTGTAGTACTGCATCCAGCTCTGGGGCCCCCAACACAAGGGATGTTGGAACAAGTCCAGAGAAGAGCCATGAAGATGATCAGAAGGCTGGAGTGCCTCCCCTGTAAGACAGGCTGAGAGGGTTGGGCTTGTTCAGCCTGGAAAAGAGAAGGCTCTGGGGAGACCTTAGAGCAGCTTCCAGTACCTAAAGGGGGCCTACAAAAAATCTGGGTAGGGTCTTTTTACAAGGGCCTGTAGTGACAGAACAAGGGGGAATGGCTTTAAGCTGAAAGAGGGGAGATTTAAGTTAGATATTACAAAGAAGTTCTTCACTATGAGCGTGCTGAGGCCCCGGCACAGGCTGCCCAGAGAAGCTGTGGCTGCCCCATCCCTGGCAGTGTTCAAGGTCGGATGCAGCTTTTAGCAACCTGGTGGCAGATGTCCCTGCCCATGGCAGGGGGGTTGGAACTAGATGAACTTTAATGTCCCTTCCAACCCAAAACGTTCTATGATTCTGTGATTTCTTTTCTCAATGGGACTTGCCTACAACCAGCCTCTGCCCATGCCTCCGCTTTCGTCTGGTCTGTGCATTTGTACAGGTATGGGATACCCACGCCTGTTGCCTGGTTCAAGGTATAAACATACCTTTTTTCCCCCCTGATTATTTTTATCCCAGGCCAGTTCTGCAGTCCAATTCACCACACAGCTGCACAAACAGCTATACTGGTGTAACAGAGGGGCTGCCACTAGGTCAGGAACCAGTGACTGGCCAGGGCCAGTGACAGCTAAAACTAACCTCCCTGCCAAAAGAATTGATTACAAAGCTACATCCTTAGAAACTTTAGCAGCACTGGCAAAAAATGCCACCTCAAGTGGTACTTCTTGTGATTCATCTTTGTGGAGATGTGCTGCTTTTTAAAATGGAGCAGAAATGCTTATGAAAAAAAAAGGTGAAAAAATTATCCCTGAATTTCAGCTAGGGGAAAAAAATGTTTCTAGGTTGCCAACTTCCAAATACAAGCATTATAAAAATTGAAACATGAAGAAGAGGTTGGTCGAATTTTAATAACTCAAAAAATAACTGTGTTTTGTCAGTCTGTAACCAAAGCAGACACATCCTGTACAACTTAGCAAGACTTAATGGCTTAATAAAAGAGCAACCATATTTTTGAAATTTCCTGTATACCTTTGCTTAAATGAAATACCCTCCAGCAGAAGAAAAATAATTTATGATTTCAGAGCAGCATTCCGCTTTAAATATTATCTATTAAATCCATTAAAAACATGGAGCAAGTATCAGCAGAATGCTAGAAGACTGTGTAAGACGTAAAGCAAAATGACCCCAATGCATCACTTAACTGAAGATCTTTAACTGGGATGATTAAACATGATGAGCTGCCCTTTGCTCCCTTCTACATGCAATGGAGAGGGGGGAATCTCAGCATCCTAATTGGACTTAATCACCCTCTGAAGGTGCCACTCCTTCACTGCTGACCATCCGGCAGCCAATGCCAGCCACGCACCTACACAGTGCCTCCCTCACCTGTGATAAATCTGGGTCACTGTGCCAAATGTCAGGGTTCTTCTGATATCTCGGATTAAAGGAATGACTACTTCATGATTACATAAACTGTACTTTAGCCCATGGATTCCCCATGGCTCACATGTGTTTCATTCATACAGTTATGAGTTATTTTCTTGCATGCATTTTGCAAATTTCTTCACTATTACCACCAGACAGTAGTTTCATGGTTGTGCTATTAGACAGTAGTTGTGGTATATAGGGTTTGGAAGACGAGCCCCAAAAGGTGGGATGCTTGGACTGTATCTTTGCTGTCTTTGGATCCTCAGCCAGAAAATGAAGTAAAGCCCAGCACTACCCATCGCAGCTCTGAATGTCTGTCCATACTGCTGCTTGCAGATAGCTCTGCAGATCCGCAGCTGAGCTCAAGTTGTCTACACAGCCCACCTGCAGCAGCCCTCTTCTAAAAATGAGGGTGTCAGCCTGATAATAGCCCTGCAATAGCAGGTGGGAGGTGGCATTGCCAAAGGGCTCCGGCTGCTCCAATCCCAGGCTGGACACAAGAAAAATAATTCATTATTTCTAGAGAACTCCCCTGCCACTCCTGGTGCAGCTCTGAAACAAGATGCCCGGAAAGGCAGAATCTCCATTCCTGGAGGTTTTCAAGACCCTACCACCCAAAGCCACAACTGACCAGCCTACACATTGGCAATAGCCCAGTGTGAATGGTAGGTTGGGCAAAGACCTCCAGGAATTCCTTTCATCTCTATGATTCAAGTATCTTCCCACCTGATTCATGTCTCCTGCACTCTGCCTCTACAGTAAGTTATGTAGTTTAACTTTCTTTCATCAGCATCCATTATACCTACCCCATCCTCACTAGCGGAGGACATCAGGAGGGAAGAGATTGTCCTTTGTAACAGCTGAAACGAGAAAATTAACAGATTTTGTTCATGACAAAAAATCTTACGTATGCAAAGACCTTCTATTCGCAGTTTAAAACAGTCACATTGAACAAAGATTTATCATTTTAATATAGAATGGTTTTGTTTCTCTGGCAAGAAAGCAGAGGAAAGGTGACATAAAAGATGTTCAGAATGGAAATCTAAAAACACACATTCCTTTAGGCTTTGGAGACTGACCCAACCCAACAAAGCCTTTCAAGCTGGACCATGAATCAGTCTGCAAACCTCAGGGTGAACTCAATGACTGTATTATTTGAGTAAGAGCTGGGAACTGAGTTCTTAGTCCAAGAGAACACAAGTTTAGTATCAGATTA
This sequence comes from Nestor notabilis, assembly GCF_000696875.1. NCBI lineage: Eukaryota > Metazoa > Chordata > Aves > Psittaciformes > Psittacidae > Nestor > Nestor notabilis. Next base: position 5,811 of record NW_009922158.1, read on the forward strand.
AATTATGGGATACTCTTGCATCTTTTAATTTTTCTTCTGACAGAGCTGTTTATAGAACTGTGCATAAAAGTACCTATATGTCTACACATGCAGTCTCACCATACTCAATACACTGAAGCTCATTTCATGCCATACCTTCACTTTTATTGTACTTTGAGATCGGGATGAACAACTCAAGAAGACTTCGAGCTGCATTTTCAAAACTGGTGAAATGACAACTTGAGAACACTGGTTGCAATACAGTGATCCTCTGAAACACATCAGTAATGACAGAAAAGCACAGAGAAATGGAAAAGCTATCAGTTGTAAATCAAAACACACAGAAAACCAGCTAGCTTATTCTCTAAAATACTTTGTTGGTAGACTGCTAGTAGGAAAGTCCTGGTAGAAATTCAGTTGACAACAGCAAATAGGGCTCTCTATTGGCAGAGCTAAGTAACTGTCTTGGAGAGAGACCTAAACATCTTCTAGCAAAAGGATCTTCCTGTTATATGTTTTGGCAACATGGTGGGAGGTTGCTATTTATAGTTACCTCACTTAAGCAAATATTAATCCCATATCCTTCTAGAAGTTATGGCAAGAGAAAATTTGTAGTATAAATTTGGCCCAAGTGACTTATTGATTTAGGCCCTTGTTCAGCTAACACTCAACATTTTCAGCACATGCTTAAGTCATATGCATAAAATAAAGCTCAGCTCTAAGTGCTTGTTGGAGTAACATCTTAAACAAATATTGATGCTACACTGTTCTCCAAATGAAGCAGAACGTCCTTCACAGTACAGATACTTTTTTTGTTAAATTACACTACTATATAGGACAACTTTAATTTTCAGCCTTTCCTCCCCACAGGCTATATGTAACAAAGCATAGGAGGTAAAGTTTCTCATATTTAGGAAAATGTTATCTATTTCAGTGGGATCAAACCCACCAAACTTCTCCTCAGACTTTTTGTGGGCTTTTCCAGTAGAAAGAAGCCCCCTTTCTTTCTTTTTATTCTCTGACTCTCTTATCCTCTCATGTTTTTACTCCATCAGGTATCTCAGACTCTGCAAGAGCAAGCTGGCTAAGCAGCTGAAGGGGCGGCTTTTCAAAAGCATGCCAGTGTGACGCAGGTTTAGCATTTTGGGTGGTAACAGGTCCTGTAGGATCAGTCTTCACATCTGGGACAGTTGTACTCCCAGAGCCATTCAACATCTTTTTTAGAAGGGCTATAAATTTCCTAGGTCTGAAACTCAACTCTTTCACACTTACGTAAATTACAGCAAAGCTCACAGTTCAATATAAAAGCGAGGAGAATTGGTGGTACACAGGGGAACAAGCTAGGGCAGACAAACACAAAAAGCTTCAAATCAGACCTGCGATTTCTGTGGATGTTTATTAAAACTAATATTATAATGCAGTGAGCTATGAAATCTTTATGAGTGATAATGTAACATTAGTTTGAAAAAAATGTGATAACTGCAAATTCAAACCATTTCATATCTACTTGTATCTTTCTTTAATAAATTAATCTAACCTTGCAGGCTTTATCAGTTCATCAGCAATAAAAATACTATGTCTTAGCTCTAGGAAGGAACAAAGTGCAGCCTGTGCCTGCAGGAATCATTGCATCACCTACTGCTCTTATGGCTACATCTGCAAAACACCTGGAGTGCTCTGGAGCATGCTGACTCTCACCTGTCCTGGGGACACAGTTCCAACTTTCCATTGCCACATCTGTCGCAGGTAGGCCAGGAGAAAGCAGTGCTCTCATTAACTCCAACAACAGTACCTGCAGAACATGAAATTGTTACAAAATACTGGCATTAAGCTAGCAAACACAGGCACTCCTGGATTCACAGCAGGTTTGATCCTTTCTGACACTCAGCTGAAGACTCGTCAGAGCAAGCATCAGCTCTTTCAACAGTCTCACTCTTTCTCCTTCGTCCCTCCAACAAGGCATGATGGTACTGCAGAACACGTTACATTCTAAAAATACCAGAAGGCAGATGATTGATAATTAACTTTCCAAACAGGTTCAGCTCATTTGGTTTGGGCTTTATTGCTTTTCTGATCTGTTTCTGTTTGTTTGTTTTCTTTCTAGTTCTCTGATGTTTCTTTGGCAATAAATAGCTATAAAAAACATCAGGTCAGATAGCTTGATATTGATATTTAGGAAACACAAACCAGTGAGAAATCCAATCCCTTTCAAAAACAACGATACAGGTTAAATTCCATTAACAGTGGAGTTACTCTTCATTTCTACTGATTTAACAGAGATTAGATCTGGCTCACAGACTCAAGTGTATGCCTAAGCAGGGAATGCCAAAGATACTTTTGACTAATATAAAGGGCCTTGCTAGTTTTGGCATGAAGAAACATATTCAGAGTTTTGTGAGAGGCCAATAAAGAGTGTATTATGTTTTATGGTAATGATACGCTGAAATTGTGAGCATTATTTTTGGAGAAAATATATCAAAGTATTTTGAAGTGGGTCACCTGTAAGAATGAAGTTATAAACCCTCACTGGTACAACAGAAGTACAGACTAAAAATTTCAACTCCTATTGAGCAAGAATCTCACAGTTTCATACCACATTCAATAAAATAAACCCTTGGAGACTAAGGAAGTGTTTACACTGTCTGGTTTGTAAGAAAGACGGAGTATTAATCCCTTGCCTTCCTGGATCTCTTGGGGCAAGGACTGACAGAAAGGAGGGAGCTACACATAAACAATGAAACTGTAATTTTCTTTGGAAATCCAAAGGACAGCAAGTCTGAATATCATGAAAGGTACTTCTCAAATACAACATTTATGACCCAGTTTCTATGCATGACAATGAAACAATGTGGATTTCACTGACAGAACAAGCAATACTGTCAAAACTGTTACAGGAATACTTTTGATTCTTCAATTTTTGTGATAACTGGGAGTTTCCATCAGTAGCTGCTACTACAAGGTAGGATGCTTTATGCCACAGCATGGGCATGCTTCTCTTTCAATGGAGTGGATGGTGAATGGTGAATAGAGTTAAATCCAACTGGCGTCCGGTCACAAGTGGTGTTCCCCAGGGCTCAGTAGTGGGGACAGTTCTGTTTAATATCAGCAATCTGGATGAGGGAATCGAGTGCACCCTCAGTATATTTGTGGATGACACCAGGTTGGTGGGAGTGTTCATCTGTTAGAGAGTAGAAAGGCTTTACAGAGAGATCTGGACAGGCTGGATGACTGGGCCAAGGCCAACTGTATGAGGGTGACCAAGGCTCAGTGCTGGGTCCTGCACTTGTGTCACAACAACCCCATGCAATGCTACAGGCTTGGGGAAGAGTGGCTGGAAAGCTGCCCGGTGGAAAAGGACCTGGAGATGTTGGTCGACAGCCAGATGAATATAAGCCAGCTTGTGCCCAGGTTTCTAGCCTGTATCAGAAATAGTGTGGCCGGCAAGGCCAAGGAAGTGATTGTCCCCCTGCACTTGGCACTGGTGAGGCTGCAGCTCAAATACTGTGTTCAGTTCTGGGCCTCTCACTACAAGAGAGATACTGAGGTGCTGGAGCATGTTCAAAGAAGGGCAGCAAAGCTGGTGAAGGGTCTAGAGCAGAAATCTGATGAGGAGCAGCTGAGGGAACTGGGGTTGTTTAGTCTGGGAAAAAGAAGGCTCAGGGGGGACCTTATCACTCTCTGCAATTACCTGAAAGGAGGATGTAGTGAGGTGGGTATTGGTCTTTTCTCCCAAGTAACAAGCAATAGGACAAGAGGAAATAAGTCTCAAGCTGCACCAGGGGAGGTTTAGATTGGATATTAGGGACAACTTCTTCACAGAAAGGGTTGTTAAGCATTGGAACAGGCTGCTCAGGGAAGTGGTTGAGTTACCAGCCCAGGAGGTATGGTGGCACTTAGGAACATAGTTTAGTGGTGTACTTGGCAGTGCTGGGCTAATGGTTGGACTTGATGATCTTAAAGGTCTTTTCCAATCTGAGTGATTCTGATTCTTGTTCATGGAAAAGCTACCAACTAGTTTGCTGAATGTTTCCTTCTTCATTAAAAAATCATTTTAAAAACAAAACAAAATCCCCTTTTCTGACAGATCCGTTTCTCTCTAAGCCTTTTAATTTTCCCTCAGTTGTGTGCAACTGCAGGATGCCATTGCACAGGTAATACAGGTACATCTGAAGAAAATGAATCAGGATCATACTGATGAGATTATGTCTAGTGGAGAGGTTTATTTTGACGACAGTGTTGAGTTCCCTTGAGAAAACCAACAGAGATCACTGAAGTCAAAACAATTCAAAGCAGCAACAGGTCTAATAATCTAGTTTGTCTTGCACGCTATAATCTTGTGTCCTGCAAACGGATTTCTCAAGTTGAAGCTGCTGAACTGCTGCACATCTTTGTCAGGACTCTAGATTTTGCTTGGCATTCACAAACCTTTTGGTATTTTCCCAAGATTCTTCTTTTAAATGGAAACGCAGATAACCAAAATTCAATTTTACCTCTAGCCCATTTTACGGGTTGTAGCTGACATCATTAAGAAGAGACTGATAATAGGACAACACCTGGAAAAACAGGTCTCTGGCGAGGAATGCAAAAAGGGGCTGAGGAATAAAAATAACACTTTTTCAACACAATGGTTGAAACATTCAACTTTTATTTTTCTTTTCCTTTTTTTTTTTTTTTTAATGAATCCTATCATGATTAATAGACAGGAAGGGAAAAAGTTTCATCAAAAAGAGAAACCCAGGTAAGCTGATTGACCCCATTTTGTTCACTCTGTTAAGAGGGAAACTGAAAAAAAACCCCCACACCCCTGAATAAGGGCTTAAATATGAAAATATCCAATGTCAAAATTCAGTCACTGGTGGTGAGCCATATACTAGGCAAATATCATTAATCAAGTAACATTCCCACATAACATGTGGTATGGAGTAACTAGAATTTGCTCTTAAGCATAGTTAAGAGGAAAAACAGTTCTGTGCAGTATGAACTGCACATATATATGCCAACATTTAAGTCATCCTCACTGTTGCTATACAGCAAAAAGAGGTGAGACATTACTTTGCAATGCACAGTGAGAAGAAAATAATCTATTAAGCCTGATCTCACAGGTAAGAACCACAGACTCATCTTTAAAAGAAGAATAAAACCTTCCCATAGAAAGCAACCACAGGTTTTCAACCACCTATTGAAGAGCAACACACTCTGTCCCAGGGCTGATATGACTGGACTTCCCTGAAACAAGGATTCCTGACAAACTCAGTGGATTTGCCTGGACTGCAACACTGTCCTTTTTGATAGGGAAGGAATCTCTGAAGTTCATCCAGTCCAAACCCCTGCTCAAATCTGGGTCCACTATGGAGTTGTACTAGGTTGCTTAGGGCCCAGCTGGTAGGTTCATAGAATCATAGAATAGTTAGGGTTGGAAAGGACCTTAAGATCATCCAGTTCCAACCCCCCTGCCATGAGCAGGGACACCTCGCACTAAACTATGTCGCCCAAGGCTCTGTCCAACCTGGCCTAAAATGCTCCAGGGTTGGAGCATTCCCAACTTCCTTGGGCAACCTATTCCAGTGCCTCACCACCCTCACTGTGAAGAACTTCCTTATATCTAACCTAAAGTTCCCCTGTTTAAGTTTAAAGCCATTCCTTACAACCTAACTTAACCCATTTATATTCCTTCCCAAAAATGACCTATCTACCTAAATCTGGCAGGCAACATGGCCTGTGTACCTCTCAGTCCTGGCATTCGCGGAGGCTCTGACACTGTGTCCCATGGCTGTATCTGAGAAGGGGGACTTGAATCACTACCTGCAGTTTTCACTGGTCAAAAGTAGGTTTTTCTAGGGAAGATTTAGCCTGCCAAATCCCTGAGAGCCAGGAGGAGCTGCCATGACTGCAAAGGAGCAGGAAGGAGCACTACTTCAAAAAGGGGTACAATAAAGCCTTTGTAACCTCTCCAAGTGTTAGGTGAGAGGATGCCTATATGCAGTATACATAGGTGTCCAAAACTATAGGAAGTGAAGGGAGGAACAAAGAAAATGAATGAAGTGATATTGCTTCTCATTGAAAGCCCACTAACATCTCTATGAGTTAAGAGACAGAGGCAGTGAGTGAATTTTAGAGATCATAAATTTTTCTTCATGGGTTACTCCATCAAATGCATATTCTCCCATTAACAAAGTAGTGTTAATGCTATTAGTTTCACTTCTTCAGTAGAAAGGTGTAGGCACTAGCTGAAATCCCAAACAGTGGATATATATCTTAAATGCTATTAAATAATCTTATTTACACATAAAAGTGAGAGTTATCATTTGTAAATAGCATTAGCATAGGTTTAAAGAAGATACATTATATTCTATGTTGGTACCAAGGTGTGGGAACATACTGGTAACAGCTATCCTGGACAAATTTCAGGTTAAGCAAGACAAAGTTGTAGGATTAATTTCTCCTTTTGTCATTCTTCCATCTGTAATACAGAACAGGGAAAGCGTGACACCTCCCATGCCTGTAAAGTAAGTACTTGTTTACACAGTAGATCACAAAGGTGTATTTTCTTTTCAAAGGTGGAAAAAGGACAGATAAATGTTTGATTTATCCTACTATGTACACTGTCAATGGCACAAACAAAGACAGGCACTTCTCATACTTAGTTATAAAACTAACAGCAGAGAAGTGATTAATAACAGCATAACTATTGGAGAGGTTAAAAAAAAAAAAAAAAAGACAAAAAGTATTTCACACCCAGTGACAGAAATATCTTTCAAGTAACTCATAAAATCAGTGTGAGATGTACAGAACAATCAAGGCTTTGAGTGAAGTGCCTCTAGTTTTGCTTGGGTGTCATTATGCAGTGTTAGAGCTGCAGATTTGCCACTGCAAGGTGCTCACTTATTAATCACAGAGGCATTGCTAACTTGTGGCTCTACCATAAGAGAAAGTATATTTAGTAACAACTGTGCGTGGTTTCAAACTAGCTTTTCAGTGCATCATGCTATAGCTGGAAGGATTCATTTGTAACCATTATTTGCTATTATTTTAAAGCTCATTTCAAATGCTCCAGTGACTACTTGAAGGTGTAAATGTCAAATAGTATCAAGAATTTTCTACATGGGCTACTGGAATCATAGGAGTTAAATTAAAAGAGGAAATTCTCTTTAAAAGCCAAGAGTTACTGGGCTTTTAAGGACTCTTCCCTATAGGCACTCTACAACTGGGAGGTTTAAGAAGCTGACTGGACAAAGTATTAGAAAATACACAGTAGGAAATATTTATGCATGATTGGGAAATGTTAGAAAATACATTGTAAGAAATGTTTCTGCATGGTTAGTGGTAGAACTGAAATGTTAGAAGCAGCTATGATCCAAAGTGGCCAGTGAGCAAATATTGGCTAAGTTATGCTCGATGACTATGGTGAAATATTAAATTGCCCCACTGCAGCAAAGCTCTAGGGAAATCAGTCACTAACCCACACCATCCAGGATCTGGCTAACATATTCTATGCATCTGCCTAAAAAATACTGGTATACTGTATTGTTGCCAACATCAGCAAGGCTCGTGTGAACAGAAGGCTCCTGAAAGAAGACAGCAAAGGAAGGACTAGAATACAACAGATGGTGCATCAAACATTTATTTTGGGGTATGAATGAGTGGGAGCAGAGCTTGGCCAGCAAAAGGCAAACAGCCCACAAAGAAGTATAAAAACTTAAATACCCTAATGACCCTCAGCAACACTGTGCTTTTTTATCCCTCTGCACTGTTCGTGCAAGAAATCAATACAAAGATATAAAAGATTAAAGTGAGCACAAATAATTAACTGCATTCAATTCAGGAAAGGCCATACGAACCTCTTACAGCACAAATCGAGTTGGCCTGTGTTGTAGAATCCAGCTCATCGAGTCTGACAGGGCCAGTCAGCTCACTGAGGTCAGCACCGGCAGCCGAGTACAAAAGAGGCTTTTGTAATAAGAGAACAGTACGTTCAACACAAATAATCCTACCTGCCAACAAAGACATTTCAACTCAGTACGGTAACAAGGAAAAAGGTGACCATGATAATTGTCATGGCCAATAATGACAATGATCTCTGCCAGCTACTAAACAGATGGATAGACTTCATCAGGTTTTCTCAATGACAAAACATTTCGCTTTCAGTGATAAATGCATCATGCTCTCGGTACACTTTGCAGCTCCCAGGGGAAAAAATGTTCTAAAATTTGAACATGGCAGAAAAGAGTCTGATTCCACCTGTACTGTGTCACACCACGATCTCTGCAAACACGTTACGTGTCTTCCCTGGTGATAAGCTTGGGCACCTCTTCAGGTGGTCTTACTTTGTTTCAAAGATTACAAAGAATAGGTGCATGCAGTGTTTTATTCACCAAAGCAGAGAATTTTGCTTCAGGACACACAGCTTGGTACTTCAGTACACTTACATTTTGGAAATGACCAAAGGCATGAGATGTGAACTACCCATGCAGCCATCATACAGAACCATACCTGGACCTCAAAAAAGACTGACTAAAAATGAATGTAAACTACCATCATTACATGATCTGTATGGTGGTGAAGGCTCACAGCCAAGATAGTATGGGAAAGTTTGTAACATTTCTGTATCTAGGAACATTCAAGCCTCTTCTGCTCCTTTTAGAGGTAGTTAAGGTCAATAAAACAAGTTTCTGCAAGAATATCGAAACAAATGAAACCCAGTTGCTTAGTATTTTTGAGTCTTCTGTCAGCTAGAAGATTTATTTGACACTGGTCATTAAATTCAACAGTGATCAGGGAAGACTGACAATAATACTGGTGGACATACAGCAAGATCAGAGAATTTCTCATTTCCTTTGGAGAGCAACTCAAAAATATAAAAAAGAAACCTTACAGGAAAGCTCTAATTACAACCCCTTTCAAATTTCTTATCCCAAACTTGCAATGTCCCATCTTCACCTGAGAACGAGTCTCTGTAGGTCACACACTGCAGTGGCAGAGATTAAGATACTATTTCAGTTTGGTTACAGCTGCTTTCAAGACATAGAAAACTTACCATTTCCCCACAGTGCATCCTTGAAGAAGACAAGCTGTGAGGTAACACTGAGGGCTTCTGTGATTTCTGTACTGAGAACACACGAGGCAGCGACTGACACAGCAACAACTTTTGGAATCGTATGAACATTTTGCAATGTGGAGTCAGTCACAAACAAACAAATCTCTCTTTGATTTAGAGGAACACTTTGCTTTGTCTACAGTTTCCAAAAAAGAAAAAAAAGATACAAAATTGGAATGCAGTTGTTAATTTTTAGTAGAAGGAAAGACTGAAACAACCACCTCATATTTAAATCACTAATAAAATTGGCAGAAATTATTACATTTGGGGCATGTACAGTTTTATTTATGGTTTTATGAAAAAAGACTCACATAATTTTTGCCTTTAAGAAAAAAAAAAAGCTATTGATACTACTAATATTGTTCCCATGCGAGCGAATTTTCCATGTACTGTTATCTGGTTCCAATAGGAGCAGTCCTTGGCTAATAGCTATTGCAACTTACCAACCTGGAGGATTTTTTCAGTTGAACAAACGTCTCTATATATTTGAGTGATGCATAGAAATAGGGAAATAAATAACTCATAATTAAGAGAGAGGAATCCGCAATGACAATGTAAGTTTTCTGCCTAAGACAGGTATAAATATATCATGGTGTGACACAAAATAAGGTATATCAGAACTCCTGATGCCACAAACAAAACATTTTGTCTCGGCCTTCAAATCTGAAAATAATTAGTAGTGTTTTGTAAATTTTTCACATTGGATTGATGAACAAGACGGACTAAACAGACATTACACACACATCAGTGCTTATTCCAGGGTCTCTACCAAAATCATTACAATTTGACCATTCATGCTTTTCTCTCTCTTGGTTTTTTGTTTATTTGTTTTATTTTTACACACAGCTTTTATAATATCTGTGTGTGTATGTGAGTTTTCCCATGCTTTAGAAAAAATGGGTTGAATAACAAAGCATATTTCACATTTACCAGTCCGAGTAACTTGTAAATTTTAAGATTCTAGCATTAAAAATATTTAATTAAGACTAAATTACTTTCATAATTTAAGAAGGTTTTATTATTATTTTTAATTAGACTGCCAATTAAAAAAATCATACTTGAAACATTTAAATGAAAATGAAATATCACAATGATTGGAGAGACACATATCGTACTATTTTCTTTTCAAAGATGCATGTCTCTAGCATAAGATAATGCAATGAGAACCCCAACTTTTTGTCTTCAATTGAATTCAAACCTTGAAACTGTTAAACACACTAAAATTAGCATTTTGTTCATGCTAGCAGCTCATAGCACAAATGCATTAATTGTAAATAATGACTAGGAAAATTCGTAACTCAGATATTATGGTTATGCCTTAACACAGTATGTGCTGCCTGTAGCATTGGCACTCTTTCATTGCCTAGTAACTATATATATTTGAGTACCTTCTCTGTGTAGATAGCATTAGGACAGCTTCAAAGAAAGAATTTTTACAGCTGTCCTATGAGAATTACTAACACATTAAAAGTTGGCTTTCAGAAGAATCATCCAAAAAGTAAATAATAACAGCAAAAATCACAAGTTAGTATAAAATCATCATCTTGCTATGTGTGACAATTTGTTCTGAACAGAGAGGACACAACAAATAGCAGCAGGATTGAGTTATAAGGACAGCTCCTTAACCACAGATGGAATATATTTCCTCATATTCCTTCAGTACCACAGTACAGATTCTGAGTAATAATAAAAGTATATTTCCATTCCTCCTTCACACAAATGAACTATCTCAGGATACTGCAGCTACATGGAATAAATACTATATTTGAAGTACATTTGAATTAGCTTCCATAGCAGACTTTCTAGCAGTAATAGATCGGCAAAATAACCAAATCATAGTCCTTTCCTCACTTATTATGACTTGATGATTTTTCATGCGAAGGATATGTCCACTTGGCAAAGGCAGCTGCAGTAAGCAAGCTGCTGTTTGTTTCCTTCTTTGGGGAGGATTTGGCAAGCAATACACTAACTGCAGGTAAATACCCTTACATTCCTAGAGCAGATATCCAGAAGTTAAGCAGAAGAAGAATATCTGCTATTGCTTTTCCAACATTACTTTGAAAAAATTATGAGCACTCATGTTGTTCACTTCCGAAAATTTAATGCTTACAGTTCAGTAAGTGAATAGCTGTTAAAAGAAAAACCAGCTAATAAACCTCCTAGTAGCAAGAAGAAATCATAGGCCTTTTTTTTTCTGCTAGACAAGGTTCCATTAAAATCACATCTGCTTCTGCATGCTTCATCTTTTCTCTGATTAAGTGATTAAGTGCTTCTAAACAAGAACACTGATGATCCACAGCATCTCAGATGTACACATTCCTGAGTACAAAAATACTTGGTTGGGATACCACTAGTTTGTAATTTTAGTTTATTTTTTAATAGAACAGGTTTCTTGGAAATAGAAGTTCATGCATGTATGTGTCCACCTTTCTGTTAGCACTCTAAAGATCCCACCAACCTAGCCCTAATTTCATGTTTGCAAATGTTCTGTTAAATGCTCACTTAGCATGGAGGAAACACAAAAGATACCCCCCATCTCAGGAGTTTAAAGTACTCCCTGCCTAAAAATCAAATCAGAACTCATTGGCTTTTGAAGAAAAAGGGCAAGACCTAAATTAAATTTATGTCTCACACTGGTGGGAAGCATCTCCTGCTATTTTGCTGTTCGTTTAGGAATTTCTTTGTCTTTAGTTCATATGCTTTGATTCACACTTTGTTTCTTGTGGAGCCGATGGACAATTGCAAATGATTTTCCACCAGAATCCAGTGCTGGCTATACTGAGGATCCAGTCGCCAGGAAAAAATAAATAAATCAGCAACAAAAAATTCCTTTAACTACTGAGGGAGTTAGCAACATTTTGAAAGAGAATTGTAGCATCATTCAGAAACAAATAAATAAACATAATTATAAGCTTTCCGACATGGTATGGATGGCAGATGTATTTACCTAAAAGTTCCTACTTTCTACTAACTGGACCATAAAAGCCAAATTTGCCTGAGGGGCTTCTATTGAAGTCAACAAAAATAGTCCATGCTCTCGCATGCAAAGAGCAAAACTGTGTTTTTATATAACCATCATCTGTTACATTCTATCCCAAGACACTCAACCGACTGAGAGCTTTTTGCTGTGTATATAAGGATAGCATTTAGCTATAAATTGAGTTTCAACTAACTTCCTTACAAGGGTGCAATATTACCTCTGGTTAGATAGTAATTTATTCAGAAATAATTCACTTTCTAGACTGGATGGTACTGAAACTGGCGATTTTGCCCATTCACAGGCATTTTAAATCTGGTGCTAATTCTGTTCAGACAACTCTTGAAGATAATCCAGGAAGGGTTTTGGTTTTCCCGTAAACAAGATAAATGCTGGCTTCTTCATGTAAGCATTATATTGACTTTATGATGAATTCGTTGCTAAGTGAAAAGATTACCTGCAGCCTTAGATATAGCACTTGCGCCCAAAAGCTACAACATTCATTACAACCGTCCATCTGAAAATAGTACAAAAACAGGCAATGAGACAAACATGATACCAGAAATCCAGTGGTATAAAGTATTTGTTATCTGACTTGTAAAGCAGATTACCCGAAGAATTTCCTTTAGACCATGAACAGCTGGTGGCTGGTACAAATTAGAAGTCTGTTCCTCTTCATCCACTTCCACATGTATTTCACCAGACTGAACAGTAAGAATATAACAGAAGCTGGGAGGAGCAAGATTAGTTGTCATCTATGAAAAAGTAAGGAAAAGAAATGTGACCTTAAAAAAGGCACTTTAATTTGGCCAGTCAGGTTTTATAATAATAGCCAGCACAAATCACATAACTTAGATTTTAAGAGGGATGGGGAAACAAAATTATATGGTTAATAACAATGACTCTCTGAAGCAGAAGTTGAGTTAATAAACTCACATTCACAAGTTATAAGTGAAATCAGCTTGCGTGTATCATTCTTTCCATAATCTGACATTGATCCTCATCACAAAAACAACTCATGATCTGGCACACTTGGCAGACACAGTGACTATTTCAAGGTGCTTGTTGCTGGTTTTGCATTTTTTTATTACATGGTAGGAGTGCCCTATTATTATTTTTTTTAATATTCATAACTTTCCTGATATTTGGGGACTTTTGCATGTGGGTGGGTTTTTGTGATAGTAAACAGCTGCCAAACTTTTCAAGCTGCCAAATTAAATCCAGGACAGCACAAGGATATAATGAAGAACAGGAACGCAACAGCTACAAGAACTGTTCCCTTTGTGTTATGCCATATTTTTCTTTGCCCCTTAAAAAGTACCATGAATTCACAACTTTATCAATCACCACTTAAAGAGGTCCCAGGCTAGACAAGCTTCTCAGGAAAAAAGGACAACGCTAGAAAATAATTTTTATTGTGGATATGGTACAATATTCTTCTAGCCATGTTTGTTATTAACAAAGCATTTCATTTAATAAAATAAATGTGAATATCTATTAAAGACAGCTGCCCACCCATTAAAAAAAATCCGCATAAGGAAAAAAAAAAGGCAAAAGAAGTTGATACCTAAACTCTGTTTGCTTCTGACAGCACTAAAGAAGGTATTTGAATGTACATATGGCTCAAAAGAAATCAGTTCCACAGATCTCTTCCCAACAACATTGTTATTTAGGTACCTATGCATAAAATTGCTTCCATAAAAGTGTGCATAAAACTATACTGCTTGTATCAAGAAAAATGTGTCTCAACTGGAAAAAACTCCACTCAGTCAAAAATCTGCAGCAGTAGAATGCAAGTTGTGATCCGCTGTGGGACAAATTAGTGTTTCAAACCCATGACAGAAGTGTAAACTGCATGATTATGGAAATTTCCCGCATTTTTGGTTGCTAATAAAATAGAGAAAATGAAGAACAAATGAAAGTCATAACAATCCTAAACAACATTTAAGAGCTTTGCTCCACCCGCGGATATCCCCATTCTGTTGTTAACAATATTTTAATGCATTCTTCTGAGACTTCCAAAATGTCTAGATGAAAGGGAGAGTCAAGGAGAAAACAGCCATTTCACTCAGTTTCAGTTTTGGTTTTATATATAACCAAGGTCTGAACTTCTATTCTTCAACACAAACCCCTGTACAATGCAGGGAACACTGTATTTCAGGGAAAAAATTCTCAGACTTTAGAAATAACCAGTAATATCCACCTTTAATGTCCTCTGGTTTTGAAACTTGTATATTTCCAGCTTTTTCTTCTTTTCTAGAACTTGTGTTCTGATTGACTCCCCTAGGCTCTAACACCAGTTTTTAACACCACAACTTCCCAAAGAACAGCGTATACAAGAGCAGCAGGACAGCACAAGCACTTGTCTACCCAGAAGCTTCTCAAATGACCTCATCAAAATGACACTTGATATGACAGAATACAAATACAAAAGCTAATCAGAGGAAAAGTAAAGGTACCATTTTACATTTGCAAATGTACAGTAACATACCTTAAATCCATTTAAACAGCTCCTCATGCCCTAAAGTCACAGAAACATTAATCACTTTTTAGTAGGTTATTTTTGCATTCATCCTTCGATTGTCTTCACAGGAGACAAGTATCAGTCAAATTCATCCTAACTAGTAAGAGACCTGATTCCAGTAGTCAGTCTGTCTTCATGGAAGTTATTCTTTGAAAAATGCTTTCGAGTCTAAGGCTGAAAAGTGCTTCAAAAGAATGAGTTAAAATCCTTGTATACAGATTTCTCAGCTGGCTCCACGCTATCTAATACATCTTTCCTCCTGCAAGGAGAGGAATAATTTGTCTGGACATCCTACCATTCTAGCTCTAGAAGATTAATAAGTGGCCAATTGCATAATTTTTGAAAGATTCTGCTGATCCAGAGGGCTTCAGGTTAGCCTAGGAGTTTGCCAGAACCAGTAAAACAAAACTCTGCAGCTGAAGAGAGGGAGAGAATCTGATTCCCAAAGTAAACAGGAATACAATACCAACAAAAATAGTACTTGTAAGTGAAAAAAAAAATAATTCCATAATAACAAGACTTACCATTTCAGAGTCTTGACTTTGTCCAGGAACTTTTACAGGCACTACCGGAGGCCACAGACTGTCTATCAGACTAAAAAGTCCTAATGCCCTTCAAAAAGACCAATGAAATCAAGTTTAAAATGTTTTCTAGTGTTATATTATATGAACAAGATTCAGTAAGAAATATAATTCAAACCATTGTATAATTATGAAAACAATTTTCAATCATATTTGTTTTTTAGAAGCTGGTTTTGATTTGCTCTAATTAAATCTCCATCGTTTCTGCTGCAGGGTGGAGAGGGAGGGAAGATATGTATCACATTCAGTGACAAGCAAGTCGCATTTACTCCTTTGCCACAAACAGCATGCTACATGGTACAATTCAGGGGAACTGGGCAAACACCGCCTTGGGAAGGATGCAGATATCATTACAACTTCTTTAAAAAAATAGCTTTTAACTATTTTAACTGATAGATTAGAAAAAAAAGTTTTGCTTCCAACATTTATGATTCTTGTTTTCCTCTTAACAGCTGATTGCAACTGCTTTTAGGAAAATGAGAAATTATCAGATACAGAGAAACAGGCAAGATTTTGCTTTCTAACATACATGTGCAGAGGACAGTCTCCTTCCTACATAGCTGCTCATTTAGTTATGATTTGTATTTATTTATTTTGTAAGTTTCCCACTTTAAATTTAGCAACAAACATAAAATTAACAGTCCAGCATATTAAGGTAAAATGCTGCAGACTCTTTAAGAAGCAAAGCTGTAATTTGCAGCAGTTCAGTGGCTGCCTTGTCAGTGGATATGGCATCCTTGCTGGATGGACAGGCACGAACATCTGAGGGAGAGGCCAAGAAAACAGCTGAGGGAGGGGAAATAGCTACAGATAACCAACTTGAAGAGGCATTCATTTTTGAGTTAAAGCTGCCAGTTATCTTGTCCCGGTTCTCAGTTCCATATAGTCAAAGCACAGAGATCTGGATTTTAACTCCACACTGACTCTAAGAACAAGTTGTCTGTTCCTCCAATTAAGAAAGCCACTGTTTCTGAAACAGCTCTAAAAAATTAAGTCCCAAACTTGCTAAAAGTAATACTAGCTTCTAAATTCAGCCATTTAGAAGGAAACAGCATATTCTGGTACAGGGCTGCTTCTCTTCAAGGGGTCATGGAAACTTTCCTTTTTAAGTTCTGCTTTTAGCTCACTTCTGCTTAAGCTTATCTATTTCTGTATTTCCCTAGTCCTTGTCTGGATCCTTAAGTGCTTAGACTCCGGGTGTCTATAAGCTGTGAACCTCTTCCCATGTTTTTCATAAAGTGCCAGGTATCATCTATGATTTGGTGTTAGTAGTGATGATGCTTTTGGATCAGCACTATAAGAAGTTTTATGGATATAAATCTTAGAGTGGATTCTGTAGAGTAAAGCTTGTGCTTCACAATTCAGGTAACAAGCTGGGAGATTACAAAGATGATGTTGCTGCCTATAGCTGTGTTCTCCACACTAATAAACAGACCAGAAACACAAACAAGCTGCTCTTTTACAGAAATTAACTTCCTGACTTGTATGGCATCGTTGCCGAGTCTGTAAAAGGAGAACACTGAGCTCAGAGGCTGGTGTTTTAGGGGTTTTTTTGGTTTGTGTTTTGGTTTTAACAGTGAGAACATTACAACATAGAAAGCAATGGTTCTTAGACATTAAAGAGACTTTACAGCAAATTGACCACTTCTTGAATCCTTGATCGGGACGAGACTTTTTGCTTTGGATCATATAGAACAATATCTTTGCAGGAGGGCTAATGCCCAGAGGAACAAATAGGTCTTGCTAACTGGGACATGAAAAAGGAGAGTTACAAAAAGAGAGCATAGCCTCCTGTACAACTCTGGCAGTTACACAAGTGGCCTTCCTCACACAGCATGCAGCATGAGGGCAAGGGCAGAGCACGGATATAAACGTACCACAGACTGTGTGTGTGTGGGTACAGAGATTGCACATTTATCAGCTTAGAGCAACTAAGCTATATTGTTGCAGTGCAGATATAATCACAGCTCCACACCAAGCTTACATTGATCCCTCATCTGTACTTTCAAGTTTTCACAAGAGACATGAAGTTGACCCTTCTGCTTTAGCTCTCTTCCAGTTTGCTACCCCATATCAGAATGTCTAAAATATACAGTGCATTTTCTTCTATTACTCATGTCCTTTTGAAGAAGGTCATCTACAGCTTGAACTAGGAGCACTTAATTATTAGTAAATGACAGTATTTGTTTACAAACAGGCAGAGCAGCAGCATTGTGTGGAGTGTCCTCTGAATATCTTGGCCCCATCCTTTTTTCTGACAGCCACCCGAAGGATTTGCAAGTTTCAAATCACATCCTGCCAGGACCCTTGTCTACCAAAGGGGATGGATGTTCCCCCTCCTGGAGCTGTCATTGTATCAGTCAGTATCTCTGCTGAGGAGCTTCCCTCTTGCTGCTCCCATTTATATGCCTCCAAGAAAGTTAAGTCTCCCTTTACACTTAGGGTCTTTGACTTAGCAGAAGGGGAAATGAGGTGGGGGCAATGACAATAGAGAAATGGCAAGACATTGTGTCCCCCTCTGTAGAAAATCACTATCCTCATAGAAAGAATAAAATTAATTTTATTTATTGGCTGAATATATATGTATATCCCACTTCAATCTGACTTGAACAATGGGTGTATTTTATCCAGCATGTGTATCCTTCTTCAGCTATAGAGTCAGAACAAGAGATGAACAGATGGCTCTGTGCCACAGCAAAGGGACATGGTTAGCTCCCATGTGCACAAAGAGCTTCTCTGGCTACAGAAGACAAAATAAGAACTTCAAATTTTGCTCTGTGAGTGTAATTACTAGCCACTTAAAAAAAATTAATCACCAAAGGACTTCTAAAGAAGGAGAAGTAGAGTAAGAAGTGAAAAGAAACACGCCCAAGGATAAAAAAAATCCCCCCAGCATGTAAAGTATTTTGAATAACATAAACATATACATAATAACATAACATAAACATAATAACATTTTTTTACTTCAGAGACAAGGACTCTATTGTAATATTCTATAACCTTTCTTTTAAAATAGAAAAGACTGAATCCATACTGGGAGAAGGACAGAAATCTCCTATCGGATTCTAAATGACAGACTCAACCCCCTACTTTCCATGCAAAACTGAAATCTATGTTTGGCAAAAATCTTTTTGTCCCATACTAAGTATGTAGATATTTACTGTTTATCACCAACACAGTAAGACCACCAGTAATTCCAATAGAGTGTTACAGTATAGAATTCCATAGAAGCAGGGACTTATACAGGCAGTCTTTTACATACAGGCCCTCTGGAAGTCTAAAGTGGAGGTTTTGTTGACCTTCTTCCTGAAATCTTTAAGAGATCTTAATATTTAAGGTCTCTTCCAACCCACACCATTCTCTGATTCTATGATTCTGCTTCTAATCTTTCTGGGTTGTTTTACCCTTCACTGCAAAGTCAAATGGCATATATCCATATGTGCACACATGCATATACATGTTAGCTCTATGATTTTTGATAAAATCATGCAAATAAAGAGAAAAGACATTGCAATTATATTTAAGCATCCAGTAAAGTGATAAAGAAGTATCTACAGTATCAGCACATCTACTCTGATCCCATGGAAATGTCATTCATCTCATACTATAAGCTATACTACAAAAATCAAACAACTTCTAATTTTGATTTTTCGAAACTGTATTTCATTGACTGTGATCTGACAACTTATTTTGTAATTTAGTAAGATGGTTTTGTTTATTTCTCTCAGAAGCAAGAATGAGAGAAATCTACAGTTCTGGTCTATGAACTTTGTGTGTGACATGCCTGATTCAACTTTAACATTACAGCTTAGGTCGGGGATTTTTCAATTTTATTAACCATACCACAGGTTCAGGGGAATATTACTATAGGGAGATAATATCACAAATATCAAAGAAAACAGAAGGACAACAATGCCCATAACAAGGAAAGGAAGAAAGACCAGGTCTATAGCACGGGGACAAGAAAAAAGATGATAGGATTCTTCTCCAAAGTCTTCCATGGCTTTACTCTGGGGACTCCAAGACTTCTCTGTTTCCTCCTCTCCTACTTTCTTATTTTTCGTCAAAGAAACAAAACAGTTTTCTTCTGGCAGTATCAGTTTCAATTATTAAGAACTCAACAATAAAGCAATTCGTAGCCCTCTGTGCAATCTCCTCTTACTCAAAACTAATAAGAAATTTACTAATAATCCCATAGACTGCATAAGCTTCAAGTATCAAAAGACAAGCAATCCAAATATAAAGCTGATACTGCAGGCCACCTCTCCCTTTAACTGACCTGTTAATATGTTGCAGTGCACAAGATATGCAACACCATATTTTCTCAGACTCAACAATAAAAGCAACAAAATCATAAAGTAAAAATCTGAGCCTATTAAACCAGCATCTCAGTCAAAATGCAAACGGAAGTTACACATACTACATCAAACCACAGAAATTGTAATATAAAAGTACTTTTGATTCAATATGGATAATCCTATGTTATTCTCCAAGACTGGTAACTAAAGAGATTCATGACAGAAGCACTGAAGGTACAAGCAGCAGTCCATGCTTGTTAAAGAGAAGAAAACTCATGAAAAAAGTTAATTTCTGATAAGCAGTCATAGAAGATCATAAAAAACTAATGCAAATATTCAAAGCTTCAACATGATTACTGAAAATATGCTTTACATGGAACTCAATTTTAACCACAGCTATTACCAAAGTGTTTCAGGACTTCAAAACCTGGGTGGCTCTTTCAGATGGCAGTCTTTTTGGAGGAGGGAAAACCAAAGGATGAAAGTTATGACTTCCTTGCTCTGTGTAGAGTTCTTACTATTACATTCCCTGTCAACATCTAGCAGTTGAAACACTTTCTTGTATAGAAGTTAGCGGTAGTTTTCTCTTCTGAGTGGACTCAGGAAAGAAAAAGGCGAGAGAGAAGTGCCAGGGAATATGTGACTTAAAAGAAACAAATGGAAGAAAGAAAAACTCAAACACAATAAGTGACCAACATTACAAGCAAATACAGGAGATTTCACATGTCAATGCCTAAGATTTGAAAGTTTAAAGTGACAAACAACAGAAGCCAACTTTATCTGAAAATGCAGAAATTTCTCAGAGAAACGTAACACTGGTTGATGATGAACTCAATATTCAGAGTCTTTTCACCGTAGAGAAAAATGCAATAGATAGTACAATCTGCCATGAATTAAAGGTTGGGTCAAGTGCCAAAGCTTATGAGTTGCTCTACTCTTCAAAGTGTTTTACCCTATCCAACGTAAGTGTGGATATTAGCACTATCCATGCAACTGTTACATCTTCCTCTGAAGCTTGTTAAGCATTTTTTCAATTTAGGGACAAAATTCATACTGACACCCTGCGTTAGTTATGTATTAACTTAAAGCATTTTTTCCTCCCCCCTCTATTTTTAAATTGGTGTCATCTTTCTGTTCTGCTGAATAGAAACTCTTCATATTTCTACCATATGAGAAAGCATAAGGAGAAGCAGCAGACAGGTCTGCTACACTGCGCAGTAAAACAACTCAATGCTTGGCAAATCAGGTGAAAAGACACAAATTGTCAAAATCTAAATTATTATTCTACGTGAAACTCCAGACATGGCTAAAAACATAGACATTGGGGTTCTTTTCAATGCAGACACATATCTAACAAAGTTTACCCCAGCTCATTGAAATTGATTTCTGGTAGGAAGCAGCAGATTATGACAATTTATAGGTTATTTATTCCCGAGGCATTTTAGTGAACGCTGAGTCCCTGCATTTAATTGCATCCATTTAGTTACTGGTTATACCAGACATACCTGAAACATGCCTGGGATCTATTAAAATAGGTGGATTGCATGTTAGCTGTACTGCATACAGATTCTTAACCAGAAGTCCTGCCTCTAGCATTACCCCACCAAAACCTCACGTCCTCCTTCTCAAGGGGCTGAATTTGTAAGACTGACATATGAGGCAGTGGGAGAACAAGAGAGAGAACCTCTAAGGAGCCAACATCACCAGTGGCAGACCAATGAATATTTTTCAGTCTTCTCTCTTTAAACTACCATATCTTTCTTTTTGTCTGATACTAAGTGTGCAGTTCAGGAACCAGTTGTAGAAAGGCTAAGAGACAATTACGAATGAGAGAGTGAAAAGATGTCCAGAAACAGATACTGAACATGGTGTTAATTCAGCTGCTACAATACTGGTTCCTACCTTATTCAACGGCCTCATGAACAGTTAGAAATAAGGACACTGAACAAGCCATGAAAACTTTGGTGTGACTCAGTCATGCCCATCTGTCTTATAGGACTGGCCGAAACCGGACAGCAAAGAGAAGCATCACTTCCTCTGCTGGACTACAAAGAGAACGATTTCTTGCAGAGATGGTTTTGGGGAGTATGTTTTATGTGGACTATGGGACTTCTTCTGAAACCCACCTAAATCAATGAAAGACCTTCAAATGACCTAGTACAAGACCCTGGTACTTGTTAAAGGATATTGATATTGAAAAGCAATATTCAGCGTTAACAGAGTTTCCCTCAATGTAAGATTACCAGAATCCTAATTTTCAGAGGGTTCATCTTGGTCAAGATGGGACATGGTTATGTAAGTTCTTATCCCACTTTTGGGTTTTTTGGAACACAAGTGTTTTCTTATCAGGAGAAGAAAAGGGTTTAGTTTCTTTAGCACATCTTACAGTACACGTCTATTCCAAAGATCGTCAGATGTACAGCCAGGTTTTCACCTGGATGTAAAATACCCTTTCCTATAGGTTTTTAGTCCTTGAAATGTAATTTCAGCTCACAACAATGATTTATAAATGCATTTACTGGAATGATGTTAAATAGTACTTTACATTAAGTACTTGATGATGAGGATGGATGATGGACTGGAATTTTTTCTGAATAACAGGTCCACTGATGCAAAAAGCTTGAGAACTTCTAGTATTCGTTAAATGCAAATCTCCTCTGTCTCACAGACGGACTGAGGAAGCACTTTGTGTCTATAAAAAGAGGTTACAATCCAAGTGACTGTGGGACAACATGCATATATGGGACCTTACTAGCCATTCTTGGCTTTCTCCAGATCACACACTTCAAAGGCAAAAAAATAAAAAAGAAAAGTCATTACTTTTCCCTCATACTTCCTATATTTTATTTGCTTTTAACCATTTTAAAAGCCACTGTCAGACTTCAGAAAAGAGTTTCAAAGCCATCTCCTTCCAAAAAATAATTGGCACTCTCAAAAGAGAAAAGAAAGGCTGCCGTCTTTCTTGCAAGGCAGACCACATAGTTCTTATTCACTCATGTGCTACAAGCCAAGGTTGGGCACTCACACGCATATCCCATCATGTGCTTGGATATACCACTTGCCCTGGAAACCCATTTATCCAGTGGCAATGAGTTCTACAGTCTAATTATGCTCTGTCGGAATAAGTACTCCCTTATATTCATTTCAGCTATGGCTTTACTGTGGTTTCCATCACACCTAGAATGACCCAAAATGTGCCCCAACACTTAATAGTAATAAAAAGTTATAAAGCAGAACTTGGGCTAAACAATTGAGAAAAAAACGAATGCCTGAACAACTCCCCCACCCACCCATCTCGTACAATGAAATCACGTTTTAACCACTACACTGTCCCCGAAGCTACACTAGCCTTTTTCTTTTAGTGTTTCCTAGCAGGGTTACCACCAGCACAGCTCCAGCTGAGCCACCGGCATTTTCTGCAGTGTGTCTTCTAATCGTCCTTAGAATAGCCAGAAGTAAGTTACTGCTACTTTGAAACAAAATTTACACTAGAAAAAGTCTGTCTCTTATTAGCTAGGCAGAGTACTGGAAACACCAGCAGCCAGTTGTAAAACTTCATTTGTATCCAGAATTCCAAAGCCATTATTTAATTTGTTTGGAAAAAATGTAACTTGGAAAAAAAGCCAACAAAATAATTAAATATGAAGACGTGTTTGTTATTAAAGATCCATAAAAATGCAAGTAGGCTTGAAATCCAAAGGATCTGAAAATTAACACTGCAAGTACATAAAAAGAAAAGCATACTGAATAGAGCTGGCTGGAAAACAACAATTCCATTTTGCTAAACATTTCAAAGCTTTGAAATTTGTTTTTGTTCCAATATGAAACAAAAATGAGACTTTCTGAAAGTTTTCATGAAATGAGAATGAGAGAGAGAAAATTCACTCCTTCTGGACCTGAAAAAAATCTTCCCAACAAAATTGTCTCCAAAATAGATAATGTTTCCATGAAACATTCTGGTTTTGATGAAACAGCATTTTTCACCAGGAAAAAAAGTGTCAGCAGAAATATTATAGCCATTCTAATAGCAAAGGCTTATCTAGATCGGATGCTTTTATGAGAAAGTTATGTTGAGAATTGAGCCAATCTAATTATATTTATAGAGGTCTCCACGTGAACAAAGTGTCACTTTCCTTAGAAAGACACCCTGTAAGATACTTGGTCTATTTAATTTTTTTTCTTGATTAAAGATATTTTATTTTATTCAAAGAATGTAAAAGGAATCACAGAATAAGCAAAATCTGAGTGATACCATAAATCAATTTGTTACTTATCTGGGGAGACTTTTCTATAAACCTGTGGACATTCTTATTCCAAAATAAGAATGCCTTTAGGATTTGCAGGATTTTTTTTTTTTTTTTTAAGAAGTTTAAACTGTGCTTCCAAACCCCTATAGATTTAACTGAATTAAGCTCTCAAACACTAAGGGAAACTCTGTGCTTGGAACTTCAACCCATATTGGGTAGCACTGTAGAAAAGCATATTGTAGCAAACAGTTCTGCAATGAAAGGGAGGCAAACTAACGTTTTAAAGTCTTTGAATCTACTGAAGAGGAATAAAACACTCATATTTTATG
This sequence comes from Nestor notabilis, assembly GCF_000696875.1. Lineage (NCBI taxonomy): Eukaryota > Metazoa > Chordata > Aves > Psittaciformes > Psittacidae > Nestor > Nestor notabilis. The sequence continues at coordinate 29,840 of NW_009922158.1, forward strand.
AAATATTGCATATGGTCTTTCTTCACTATTCCTTTGTCTGCTAAGTGTGTATTTGTGTTCTAGCTTATTTATGCTCACTTTGGAGTAGGGTTGGCTCAAGTACTATTGATGTCCTCAAAATGGCAATGAGGACCTTTAATCGAACAAAGCCAGATTCAGTTGTTCCACAGAATATTGATCACAGAAATAAATAAAAAGGCAGATCACAGCATGCAATATGTTCTCCCACGAATTGTTCTCACCTTCCTCTTGTCGTTCTTTGCAAAATTTTCATTCCAGCTAAGCAGCAGAATTTTCCTTCCCATCTCCTGCAATACTGCTTAATGTCATCCGCAGAATTCAGGGACTGCAACTGCACTTCACTGAACATACCATAGGCATCCTGGACAAGAAGGCACAACCTGCAAAACATTCCTCCATTACTCACTGTCAGCAGATTTCTGAGAATTACATTACAAGCTTCAGGACAGGGCTTATCCTCGACAATATCTGGACTGGAGATTCCTACCAAGTAACATATCAATAAACAAACCCAACATCATTAAAGGTTTTCTCATGTATATTTTCAGGATGTAACAGGCCCACGAAATAAAGAAGCATGACTGAATAAAAGCCTAAAGAGTTTGCACTGGGGATTAGAAAATTAACTTCTATGCACTATGTGGTTTGTGTATTTGCAAAGAAAGAAGGTTGAGTTTTTGCCTTACTTGAGGTGAATTCTGCAATGCAGACAGAGCAACGATGCAAACGTCTATTTGTGTGTATAAATATAAAAAGTTCTGCTTAGAAGTAAACAAAAAAGAATATTTCACAAGTAATAATCACCATCACTGAAACTGGCAAGGCAAGCATTACATTTTCCATAACTTTTTTAAGAGAGTCCTGAGGATGCAAAAAAAGAGAGAAATGTCGTTTCTTCTTAAAAAAAAAAACCAACCAACCAAACAAACAACATGAAACTGCAGATTAGTTTATTCAATATTGGGTATGAAGAAACCCAGAGGAACTATTTTAAGGAGGTAATTAAAAAACCTGCTAAACAATTTGATTTAAGTGATCTATGGAAGTAGGAGCTGTAGGGCCGGGAAGTATTGCTTAACCAACTTGCTGGCATTTTGAGAAGATATTACTGTCACAGCAGATAAGGCAAAATCAGTGAATGTCATACATTTAAATAATCAAAAACGCATTTCACAAGATTCTGCACTTCAGATGAGCAGCCACGATAGCATGAGTCATGCAGAAGAGGGAGGCTGCTGTCTACAAGATTGGTTTAATCGCCCCAGAAAGAGACAGTCAGTTAAGCATGGAAACTTTTCAAAGGGAGACAAAAATTACCTTTGAGGGTAGCACATGCATCTTTACTTCTAAATAAAACTCAGAGGTGCACTAGGCAGCAGAATTCAGTTCACTTCAAAGGCACATGCCAAAACTACCTTTTCCAGAGCAACACCAGTGTTCTCAGCAAGCCAGCTCCAACTGTTTTTGGAGCACATCACATAACATATATGCACCCTGAAAGCATTCAACAGTAGTCCTTTTAAATGAAATGAGCTCCTACATTTCTCTGGAAGAAATACATGTATTTTCTTTGCAGGGATGCTTAGGCACACAGAAGACCGCAAATCGGTTTCCTTCATTATGAACTGTCTAACTCTGGCTTACACCCTTAGGAGGGTTGAATTCAACACAGGATACAACCCCAAAGGCTTTCAGACATCAGCTGCTGTGCAAGCACTAGCTTAGAGCCCTCATTTTGAGATTCTGGTGCTGTTTTGAGGAGCTGTGAATGGTAGGACTGAACACAAATGGAAGCTATCTGTATCTCTGGCTACAAGGATCCCTCACAGAGTCTTTACCAAGCAAAGAAAGCTTAGGCACAATTTTTCCACAGCCTGCCAAGGTTAAGAAGTCCTTCAGAGTCATGAAACACTGTTTCTATCCTGAGCAACAATAAATAAGAGGAACCCAAACACTGTTGTGATGTGTAGGCTGGAAGAATACATACCCTCATCTCTGGAATGAGTGGTGTTCCCAGCCTAGAAAGCATGTGACTGTCCTAACAATATGAACCTGTGTCTTTAACAGCTCTATAACTCTTCCTTTTCTGTGTAAAACAACCTGTGTGATGCCTTCTGGCTTCGTACCACAAGATCATCTCCAACTCAACAGTGAAAGACTGATGTGCTATAAAAATGACAGCCCAGAAGCAGACGCTTTCCATGTTAGGACCTTGCAATCAGTTAAGAACCCTCACGAGTTTTAAATGATGTGACTGAAACTCCTCATCCTTTTGCTTTGTGTGGAAAAACAGAGATCATACATTCTGGATATTTCTGAAAATCGGATTGAGGGGACCAGGAAAACCAAAGCAAACAGTTTTGCCTATGTTAACAAAACAGTCAGTGACTGTGAATTGTGAAAAATTAGGCTTCTGTATCTTGAAGCAAGCAAGGGTCAACTGAGTTAGTGCCTCAGATCTGATCAGTTCAGCAGTCTTTTAACTGACCACTGGAATTTCTCATATCTTTAGTGAGACATAACTGAACACAAGTAAGTCTCAGACTAGCTGGCACCAGGCTCATATTAAGTCCTCTGGGACATGTTAATTGCCCAAATAAAATTAGCTTGGTTGGTGCTGAAGACATCAGTCTCTAAAAGGGCACGTTCCCAGTCCTTTTAAGCCAAGCAAAGAGCTGCCTGCTGTCAGACATGGGAGTCTCAACTCCCATCCCTGGCTGCATAGTTCTATCTCTTTGTGGTGGCAGCATAAATGGCTAGGACAGGAAACTGATCCGACCAAAAAAACCCCAACCAGTAGCCAAATAATTATTATCATCAGGATCAGATCCTTGAAAATTAACTCTGTAGAAGTAAACTCTGTGTGCATGGAGTACTGCTTCTAGACAAGGATGTATTTTCCAGGCAGGATTAGGAGGCTGAAGCTCCCATTCCACCTGTCCTGTGTATGCAGCACAACATGCCAGGTCATACTATGGGAGAATAGTCATCTTATGACCAAGCTCAATAACCAGAAGCAAAGGAAGAACATGGGGCTTACATCACTAATGTTCTCATTCACACTAGTAGTGCATTGCCATCACGAAGAAACACACAGTAGTAGAACCTATTGTATCAGACTCCAAGTACTTCTGCTGTCTTACGACCATATGCCTGACATCCACTGTACTGTACTTGTTCTAACAGTACTCAAATGGTGGTCACGATTTCTCTGCAACATGAATTTAAAACGAAATATAAATATTCACTCACATGGAAGACAGAATGTCACTAATAACCTTTGGATGCTCAATTTCAAGTGTCCCAAACTAAAGCTGTGAAGAGAACTTCAAACACATGTTCCCTGCTTTAGCATACTTTTAAAACAGCATGAATGAATGATGACAAAACCTTACTCAGCTGAATCCCACAACAAACTCAGTGATGTGCTGGAAAACTATTCTCATGTTCTCTGAAACCAGTTCTGTTCCTATGGATTTTGCACATGCTGTTAGCATCACTAACAGTAGCAGCTTAACTGCTTTCAGAGACTGTTGATTCATGGCCTTAACTTCCTTACCAGCACTGGATTTTTCCTTGATTTCACTCTATTCCCAGAAAAGTGTATTTGTATTATTTTCCCATGTTACAGTGTTGCTCTCATACTGCAGCAAATGTTCTTGCAAATTAAGTTTTAGCAGCAAGTCTAACTGTGATTAAAGCAACAGCTTGTCCCATGGTTTTTCCCTGCTTTGAAGACCACTACTAGGATGAAAACCCACATCTAAATTATGAGACAAGCTGCAAATCCACAATAAGGCCCCAAGAATGAGCCCCCAGGAATTCAGCATTTATGTTTTGTGCACTTCTATCACAAGTACTTTTTTTTTTCCCTAAAATGTGGCATTTGTACTGAATCAGTTCATCAGCCTAAACATACCTTGTCGGTATGCATAGTAATGAACTGCTGGGAAAAAAAAGGGCAACATCTCCATTTTTATCAGTGGTGCTTGTGTAAGGAGGAAGTAAGGGCCATCTTCACTCTTGGGACAACAGGATGTAACCTTGCATAAGACCTGAATTTAAAATATGGCTTTGGAACTGAAATTTCTCACGCAAAGGAGCAGAGAATTCACTGCAGGAGCGAGGGGTGGCAGGAAAGCCAGTAGAGGAGCACATGTGGGAGAAGCAGACTAAGGGAAAGGTGAAGTATGACTCACTGGTAATAACAAAGGGGGCGAAGCTAGGGAATGATAAGAAGTGAGGCAGAGATTAGCCTTTTTGGTTTTTTTTTCCTTCTTTAAATAATGACACAGTAAGTCTCAGGCAAAAGCTTGGGAAGATTTTGTTAATTTGCTAATAGCCAGGAGCAAGGATGGGGGCTGGGGGAAGATGAGACTGATTACTCTGCATTATTTCTATGACTGTGCTGATCTTTAGGACAAAATGTCTCCCAATAGAAATCTGAAGAGGATTACAGGATTACTCTGCCATGCCCTTCTCCTAGTTAGTCACTCCTCATGGGTAAAGGGTAAAGCCTTCTTTTTCTATTACTTTTTTAGGCATGAAAAATCATATCTCTCCATACTGCTGGCTCATAGCTGGCAGCTGACATTCTGGAGAGGTCAGGGTGACAAAAATCTTCAGCTTTGGGCACCTCCAGCCTCCTCAGTGGCTAGCTGAAAAGAATAAGAAAAAGATTTGCCTGCAGAGATGAGAGCATACAGAGGCCAGAATTGCCTGATGACACAGGGATTACCTTTACTGAGTCTTGTGAAAACAAGCAGCAGAAATTTGTCATTAACAGATCTTAACTAACAAATAATTGTTTTACCCTTGGGTAGGTAGAAGGACAACCATGTAGCCCACAGCAGCTCCTCTCCACGCGGAGGTAAGCTGTGCAGTACAGCATGAGGAGCCAGACAGCCAGGCAAATGCCACCACCTTCGCAGTGCTTGGCAGGGATTTCATTAGTTACTCCTTCTTTGGGAAGGAGGGAAAGGGGGGAATGGGGAAATGCCTGAAAACTAATTCAATTGTATTAGCTCTGATATTGGCTCATTCTTTATCTTAACCATCCAAGAGACAGCTGGTGCTGCTTTGTTTGTCAGAAGGAGGTCTTATCTCTTTGAGGTGCGGTCCTAGCAGAGGCATAAAGCACACATACATAAACACACGTAAACAAAACCCCCCTCTCCCTTAATCACCAGAGGCACAACACTACCTACACAACTCTAATTCAGCAACTTGTCTGGTCAAGTCTCAAGGTGGAGCTGATTAACTCCTGCTAATATGGCTCAGATTCAAATTGTAACCTGCAGGACACCACCCTACTGGGATTTAATTTATCCCTACCTTATGCACTCCTTGCATACACCATACCCATATTATCTCTGAAAAATCAAAGCTCAGGGCACAGGCCTAAACACACAGAGCCAACCATCCATCTCTCCCATCCCCTTTTAACACTATCAGTATTTTCCTATTAAAAGCAATGTATTCACCAGATCATACACTGCTTCAAGTTCCCTTTTGAAAAGTAGGTACCTGCTGTAGCCTTCTTTGGGGAGTATCAAGATTCAGAGTCTCCTGCTTGAAATCCGTGCCATTTGCTGCCACTAAACAGTGAGTGAAGCTCTACAGAGTATAACTATGGATTGAATAATACAAGTAAAAACTGATGACGATAATGACTAGCCCCTTCTAAGCATAGATTGCAGTGGTAAACAGGTACAGAGGAAAACACAAGCACTGCCGCTTCCAGTTTATAAGGGGAATGCCAAGCTCAAAGAATAATCCTGGTCATAATTCCCTCCAAGCATAGATACTTCTAGGACCCAGGCCGGTGCTCTGGTTTGAAGCACTGAGATGACCAAAATAACAATCGTCTGCTTTGAAAACTGGAGGTTAAAAATTACTGAAAAGCTGAGTTTGTGATCATGCATATTTTCATTCTGTAACTGTGGAAGGACCCGGAAGGAAAGAAAGGAGAAGGCAGTTCTGGAGTGCTGGACGTGACAGAGTGGGAAAAGTGCACCAGACACTCCAGTTCTGTCCAGCAAGAGACAGGCTGTCCTTGCAGAAGTACTGGTGGAAACCACACATGTGACATGAGTATCACCAGGGGAATGAGCAAGTCTTCTCTCAGCATCTCGAACAGAAGATGTGTTGCAGAGGCCTCCCAGACTCAGGAAAGGAATCATTTTTTCAGACACTTCTTAGCTTGTGTGTAACAAATTACGTAACATACTTTGCAAATAACTCACTGCAGTAACTATACCAAACCCACCATTTTTATATATATGTGTTTAAAATAAAAAAGAACAAGAGAAAGAGTGAGAAAAGTTATAAAATAACTGCTGCTTATTTTTATTCATTTCCTTGAATAAACACTTACTTCAAAACAAACTAGAAAACCAAATGCAACTGCCACGAAGTCTTTCATGAATACCCATCTGCTGAGTGCTTTTTCCATTTCTTCATTCAGGTTAATCCTTCCACCTACTATTTTCTGCCTATGACCTGAAAAAGCAGCACTCCTGTGGGAAATGGCTTTTGTGTGTAGGAGGAGACCTGTATGAGCCAAACATATCAGCAGGGATACCTTTTTTTAATGCAGAACATGCATGTAGAGAATGGAGCTCCACAGCACTGTAAATGTTCCCACTCAAAACACAGAACACCACCTGCCTGGTGGGAACCACAAACTTCTTAGGAATAGGTGTAGCACAAAGGCCAGACAGCTTTTCATACTTGCCATGACAACCATGGCAAGGCTTCACATGTGACAATTTTTTCAGCATAAGCCATTTCTTCTATGATGTTTTCATGTGGCACCAAATGAACTTTTTAAACTCTCCATCTGACACTGCCTCTAAGCACACTTTCAGATTAAACTGCTGATGTATGTGTTTGCTTTGTACACAGAATTTTACTCAAAAGTAAACAAAACATTTAAATCCATAAAAAGACATTCCTGACATCCACTCAAACATAGTATGGAGCCTAAGCTATAATTTCAAGCAGTTAGAGTTGCATTTGAGAAATAATTTCAGTGTCATTCAATAGCTTCACTTACCTCAGATTCATAAATGAATACTGAAGTTGTTCTGTACTGATAGTTTAAACCCAAAGTAATTATGCCATGTAAATAAAAATTTATAGTGACGGTTGGTTTGCAAGACAGAGACGGTTAAGAAAAAAATAACTTCCTAAGTGCTGCCTAGAAGATTGTATAAAGGTTGAGCTGCAGAAGAAGACCAGTAAGGCCTTCCTCCCTTCAAGATCCCCCAGGCACCTCCACATTAAACTGCACGTAATGTATGGTCCTTCTGCTAAGATCCATTCCATACACCTTGTTACATAAATAAAAACAGTTTTGGGCGGTAACAAAAAAGCAAGCACATCAGATCATCCCAGCCTGTTTTAGACTCACTATGCTATTAATTGTAGTTGGTAAAAAACGTAATGATGCACACAGTCCTCAGGTTCCTCAGTGTACCATTACTTCAGCATGGAATCCTATTACAATCCCTTGGTTATTTCAGTATACAATCCAGAGAAAATGCTATTTTCCTGTATGTCACGATTTACTAATCCAGAGTGAAAATGTACATTTAAGAAACTTACAGTCCCAGCTGAAAACTGCGAGTCTTTCTAATGGATGCTCTCCAATAGAAAAATCATGTTCCAAATACAAGGTGTAATTACCACCCAGTCATTTACAGTGCTTATCTACGAATCTGAGGAGGGGTTCTTTGTTTATTTTTTTAATCTCAAGACTTGTAATTATTGTTTTGGCATCCAAGAATTCCAACAGTCGGCAAAGTGCTGCCAAAAGATCTCTTGCAAGGTGCTCAGCACCCTCCTTTCCAAGAAAAACAGCATTCGGTTGCTGGTTCTGGCAACATTTCACATCATCTTTGCCGTGCTATCTTTTCTCCACACCTCAGTTCTTTATATGTAAAAATCAGAATAAAAGTCCTGTCTTCACAGGGTGATCTGAAAGCAGTAACTGAACAGTATGAGTGTACCTAGGAGGGCAAGTCCATAAAGTCTATTCTTTGTGCTAGATCTCATCTTGAGTTGGAGAAGGAGGCTATATATATATGTATGACTACATATATATATAGAGAGAGGGCTTCCTTTCAGTATCAACCCATTTCTTCCATGCTACAGGACTTAGAGAATTCTCAATTCCCTGTGCAAAACCCACAGTGAGGGCTTTACAGCATCTGGAATGAAGCAAGAACACAGTAGCAGCAGTACTGGGGTCCCTTATCTTTCAAGACTGTATTATTTGTGGATTCTCCAGATTTACTTCTGAACCACACAGACTGGGAATGGTTTACTGGAAGGTTTTACTTAAAACGACATGAATTGAGTATTAAAAAGAAAAATAACTGCTCACTTCAGCAGGCACAAAACATCCTAAAATGCATTCTTGGTAGCACAGCATTGCACATGTGCTTCCCCAGTGCATGTGAAAGGTAAATGAAATATAATAACACTGTGGTATTTCTTACAGCGCTGTGTCTGTGTTCAATAAGACATTCCACCGTTTCAATGCCACATCATCCCACTGAACTAATAGAAAAATATAATATTCATCAAAATAAAGTGCAGAACAAACAGCAAAGCAGAAAAGCAGAAGTGAAATCTTGCTGGGGCTCCTTCCCCAGAAGAAAGGCAATTTGCCACTCTTTCTCGCATGGTCTGCTGCTGTTTCTGTTTTCCACTCACGCTGTTTTCTTTACTCTGCTTTGGTGGCTGCCTTTCTTCCCTAGGTGTGTTTCTAAATGAGGGAGGGAGAGCGTGTTTGTGTGTGCACGTTGTGTGTTTACAAGAGTTATGGTAGCAGTTCTCAGCAGCCCGCCGAGAGTTCTAGGAAACGGCCCCTGTTATTTTATTCTGGGTCAATGTCAGCTCATGTCAGGCAGTAAAGATCACACAGGACAGCTCGCTCCATCGTGCAGTCCTGGCCGGAGGCCTCAATGGGAGAGGGAAGGGGAGCGAGCTGCGAGTGGGCGGAGAGCCTTCCCAGCACTCTACCAACCACCGCAGGAGGAATTATGATAAACACCACTCTGGAAACCAGATACAACAGTACATTGTGTTCTTCTTCGGAAAAACAACCAGACTTCGGCGCACTTAAAGTAAACAGTTAATCCTGTTTATCTTTTTCTTTTCTTTTCTTTTTTTTTTCCTTTCTTGATGAGTTGTTAACAGAACAATCTCTTCTGCAAAGCAAATAAAAGATCCTCCCCTTAAAATTCAGACTCAGTTTTTTCTTCCTTCAAGAAAAAAAAAAAATCGATTTGATATGTAAACTTTCTACTATCAGCAAACAGTGTGGAATAACAATCTTTCTTGGCTTAAACTGACTTAACAAAGTGATGCCAAAACTGAATGAAACCTTTCCCTCACTTACATATTTTATTTTGGAAAACTGAAGTCCTAAACAGAGTGTTCTATTCATCCCTTTTAACCATTCCTTTTCTGACAAGAGCAAGCAAAACTGGTTAAAACAAACAAAATCAGGATGCTTGGTGTCCTTGCAGGTGCCTGGGGAGTACAGATTAGCTACTGAGCCCCCCCCTGCTCAGTGGCTATTCCCAGGTTTTCTCTGGGAGGTGGGAAATGAGAAGTCAGGGTGATTGACTGCAACCGAGGTAACAAACTGTTACCCTCCTTCACAAAATAAATGCTTACTGTGCAAATTCTTGATGTCTCCAACTTTCAGTATTAAGGGTGATTAATTAGAAAAGCAGATGGAATTGATTATCTTGTTTTGCTGGAGTCACCACAGTCTACCTATTAACTGCTGCTTACTGGGGACTCCAAGCCAGTCCACTGAAAGCTACGAGTTTTTTCAAAGGGAATTATAATTTTTAGCACTTGGGAGTTGAAATAGTTCCAAAAGTCAACAACAAAAGTGTGCTTAATATCCCCAGTCAGTAAAAGTTTGATGATTTAGCTATTTATAATCACAAAAATACATGATTTGCAAAATTGAAAGAAGAGAAGGAAAATATTTCCCTGTTTTATTTTTACTCATTTTGGAAGCTTCAAGATTCTGGGTTTTCTATGCAATCGATGTCATTGAGTACAAAAATGTAAATTCAGGTCTGCAAGTGAATGTCTGATTTTCAGATGTTAAAAAAAGAAAAAAAAAATTACATGTAAGACTCTTCTGGTTTTCCTGTTTCATTTTCCCTTGAGATTTTGATTTATTTTGCATTTGTCTTAAAATCTGTCGCTGCAGTTGCTGAATTTACATTGCTCTGATGATCTCTACTGTGACACAGCAGGACAAAACAGTGCTATTTCCCATTGCAGAAGCCAGGCTGGGGAGGCAGCTATCAGTGGGCCAGAACCCCAGAGGTGCAGCCTCAGGACTATGCCCCTCTGTGCACCACTTAGCCCACCACGGCCTCCAGCCAAGACTGGAATAGCAAGTATTGGTAGGACAGGACTGCTGCTGAACACTTCATCTTGCTCCAAGTGCACCCTGTCATTTAACCCCCTCCCTCCCAGTGCTGCAATTGCACAAAAAAAGCATGGTCTCTCTCTTATGATCATTGGTTTGGCCTGCCAAATTTGTCCCCAAATTGATAGACAGTCCACAGCACTATCTATGAAGGACCCGACTTATGCCGAGGTGCCGCAGCTCTGAGCAGAGCGGTTATGAGCTGTAGTACCATGAGGAAGAAGCAACATATTTTGGTAAAACCTCTCTCTTGGGAAGCCAGAGCAGAATGTGGCAGTGCTATGGTCTCTGCTTGTTGGAGGAACTCTTGGGTATAGGAGAAGAAAGCAATACACCTAAATATTTAGGGTGCAGTTATAATCCATGTACAAAAGAGGACTCCCTTTGGCTCCCCAAGTTTTGACCTCATGGTGGCTAGCCACCATCACACCCTACTTCAGAAGGGAATGTGTCAGCCGAGAGGAATGCAGACGAGAGGTGAATTGATGGGAGATCATTAGGAGATGAAGCAACAGCAGGTGGAAAACGTGGAAGGTGAAGAAAACAAAAATCAGGAGAAAACGTTCTCTGATATTACCTCTTTTCCACTTCCTTTCTTACACCTTGCTGTTCTCCATACATCTGGTAGTTAGGGATTAGGGGTGAAAATGCTGGTCTGTCACAACACTAGTATAATCTTATGGATGATCTACAAGCATTACTGATGGGAGTGCTTTCCCCAACACATTCAGATTTTTTACATCAGAAATTATGGACATAACAAGTGCTGCTGAAAGGCAAGTGCGGATGGCAGTAGTTTTCCAATTTTAAAATAATAAATAAAGTTTTGCTCCCCTTTAAGCTTCCATTTGAACTCTTCAAAATGAAAAATCCCATTTTCCATTACAGGTAAAGCAAAGCTTTATAAATTACTTTTAAATAAACAGTAGATTTGGGATATTATCCAAACCTCACTCAAATGAACATCTTTCTACTGATTTCAATGAGCTTCATTTCATGCCATATAGCAGGCAGAGAAAATACCTCGGCAGTAACACTCCTCCTTGATTTCATTCCATCATTCATACAAATTCCATGTTCCTTTTTTAAAACTATCTAAACTGAACACCAATCAAGGATCAAACACTGCAGTAATCCTATAATTTCAAGGAACCATTTTTAGCAGGATCAGAACTTGGAACACTGCACACAGTACATAAAAAAGAATTTTAAATCTGCCATATTTTGGTGGGGTTTTTTTCTTTTTTTCTTTTTTTTTTTTGCGTTTAATTGCGTAACCTTGAAACATGCACAGAGAAGCTCTTACTTCTTTCATCACTTTATTTATCTTTGGATGCATATGCAGATTTCAAATATTATGTGTGCTAGTGGGACACAGTTCCTAAAAGAAAAAATCTCTACTACAGTATCTTAAATATCAATTACCCCATACAGATTATAGTCTTTATTTTAGATCTCATGCATGTGGAATACTATTTTATTGTAATGACATAATTAGTCATTACACTGGATTTCATATAATAACCCCGATCAAATACTGAGAAATTACACGTGATATACTTAGTTCTTATTTTCCTTTCCCCTATAAAAACAGTGCTGAATGTAAGAATCTGTTCAGATATCAGTACAGCATAGTTTGTTCTCATTATTTATATTCCAAGGGAAAGAAAAAAGGAGGACCAAATCTAATAAAAAATACAGGAAGAGTTTAGAGAGACAAAAGATAATCATGCAAATTAGAACTGGATTAGGGCCCTTAGTAAACCTATCTATTCATGCCAAAAGCGGTGATTTAATATTCTGTGGTTAAGATTCTGGTTTTGTGTCTTATCCAAGAGAGTATCAACAATAGCACATTGTTCTCCTACCACCATGCTGGTGTTACAGCCTCTGATGTGATTCAGTACAGACTTGAAGGGAGAGGCACAGCTAAAGTTCGGATTTTCCTGAGCTGTCACCCACTGCAGGCCAGCAGGAGATATAACATCACAGCCAAGATAACAAGATACCTTTTGTCTTTAAAACATGCAGTTTCCTGTTGATAGTATTCTCTATTGTCACAGTTGTCTCATCCTCTTTTTCCTGACACAGACCTTCCTTAATTGAGACTTCACCATACTGCACTGAGGAAACATTAGGACAGGGTTGACTGCTACATGCCTGTAGAGCATCTGATACGATACAAGCCCTGATCCTCACTGGAGCATCAGTGTCACAAAACTAGATCAAAGCTTCAGCGTGGCTGTTTAAAAATCATTTGCTGCTGCCTCTCCTTCTTAACCACAGGCAATAGGGCTAGTACTTGTATTTTGAGAGTACTGTCTGCATCTTAGCAGTTGCATTTTTCCCTCTGAGGCTCTCCACGGTGTAAAATGTCTCTGCACTGAAGGGTTTCCAGCCAGGTTGCTAGGCTGCTCCTCCAGCCTGGCTTCATCCCCATCCCCATAACAAAGCACTCAGGAACCATCAGGAGGAGGCTTGAACGTTGCTTCGAGGTGGCTCCTTCCTACTGGACATGTGACACAAGATGCAGAGAACTACCAGCATATAAAAATGATGACAATTGGTACAAATACAGGCCACATTCTTATGCTTGTGACACACTGTGATGTTATCTCCACTGCCAGGTAATGTCAGACACCCTTGGTCTTGGATCATGTGACACTATGTGACTCACATGCTCGTAAGGTGAAGCGTAAAAAAAGCCTAAATTTAAAACATGGGAATACACTAAAACAAAGTAGACAAAGCCTCCAAATTATATTCTCAAAATGTCTACATTTTTAATAAATGTGCTTTCTGACCAGCCTTTTTCAAACATGCTTCCTAACTTCTACCACTGCCAGAAGTGTGAAAATATCAACAAGATGAAATTGCGACCAGTGGAAACACAGGGAGCCCCATGTGGATCAATCCAAGCATTTTGTTTTACCAATTTAAAAAAAAAATCCTAACTTAAAAAATCAGAACTGAAATGGCATTTCTAAGCCACTGGTTTCAGAGCAGGAAAATGGCAGTTTCAGATCATAGCTTTTCAGCAATTTCACAATTTTTCAATTGCTTGTACAAGCTTTTCCTAAGAAGTTTTCTTGGTTTTTTTTACAAGACGATCTGACAGAAAATTATTTCTTAGAAAAATTCACAACCGTTTTTCCTAGAAATATTTTTCAAAACTGTCAGGCAGTAACTCTCCATTAATTTTCAAGGCTTTGTTTTGACAAAACATAATTATCAAGCATACTGAAGAGTAATTATCCAGTATGCCTGTAAGTAGAAGCAATGCTGACTGGTGAGAGGTGGAAATGCAGTACACAGACTTCCCACCCCCCTCCTTCTCTCACAATAGCTGTGGAAACACATTTGAATATATGTGCAGGTTTTGGCTAGGATAGATTTCATTTTCTTCTCTAATAAGAAGAGGTAGGTAGTATGGAATATGGTCTGAATTTGTGCTGGAAACAGTGCTAATTCAAGAATGTTGTTATTGCTGAGTGGTGCTTACACAGAATCAAGGCCTTTTCTGCCCCTCATAGCACCTCATCAGTGAGCAGGCTGGGGGTGTGCAAGAAGCTGGGAGAGGACACAGCCAGAACAGCTGACTCCAACTGACCACAGGGATATTCCGTATCATATGGTGTCATGCTCAGCAAAAAAAAGCTGAGCTGGGGGAAGAAGAAGGAAAAGGGACGTTTGGAGTGATGGTGTTTTGTCTTCCTGACTGGCTATTACTCATGATGGAGCCCTGCTCTCCTGGAGATGGCTGAACACCTGCCTGACCATGGGAAGTGGTGAATGGATTCCTTGCTTTGCTTGTGTGCGCAGATTTTGCTTTACCTATTAAACAGTCTATTTCAACCCATGAGTTTTCTCATTTTTACCCTTCTGATTCATTCCTCCATCCCACTTGGGGGGAGTGAGTGAGCAGCTGTGTAGGACTTAGTTGCCAGCTGGGGTTAAACCATGACAGTTCTTTCTGGCTCCCAAAGTGGGGCTCAAAAGGTTCAACATAATGACAGGTTTGAGTAGAATACGCTAGATTGAATCCATAGCTGCTATTGCTGTTTAGCTGTTGACAGGCTCCTCTGCTTGCCAGGGGGCTTGCTTGCCTCACTGTATTTTAGACTCGAGTGCTTGTTAGTGGCCACTTTCTGCTTTCACTGCTTTACTGCACTGCTGTACTGCTTATTATCTTACTCTGCTGTGCTAGGGAACATTTGGAGCAGTGGTGGTGATGTGCCTGGGCTGGCAGATGGCCAGGGCGTTGCTGCTGTTTCTGTGCTGCTGTACTGGACAGGCTGGAACTCCAGCATGAACTCGAGTCAAAGGGTCTGTGACCTGTGATGAGTCCACACAGAAGCAGGTACATCTCAAAGCGTCTGTGGCCGTGATGATGTCTGTGCTGCCGCAGGTATACCTCCAAAGAGATTGTGACCAAAGGATAAGTCTGTGCTGCAACAGGTAAACCTTGAAGCATCTGTGGCTATGGGTAAGTCCATGCTGCAGCAGGTACAACCTGACGCATCAGTGCCTGTGCATGAGGTCATGCTGGAACACCTCAAAGCATGTGGCCATGGACAAGCCCATGACAGAGCAGATGCATCCCTGAAGGGACTGCACACATGGGTTAGGCCATGTTGGAGCAGGTTTACTTCTGAAGGGACTGTGGCTGTGGGTAAGGCCACGCTGGAGCAGCTCTATCTCTGAAGGCATTGTGGCCCATGGATAAGGCCACACTGGAATGGGTACACCTCAAAGTGACTATGGCTGTAGATAAGTCAATGCCAGAGCAGGGAAAGTGTAAGAAAACCTCTCTTGAGTGCAAATTTTCGGTTACAGAACTTTTCCTTAGAAAGGCTAATGCTTTCCCAGCATCCTACAGTTGTTTAATTTGAATTCATAACTGTCTTCCCCCAGTCTTCCACACTACATGTGTTTTTCACTGCTGCATGTACTGACCTTTGTATATACACTAGCCTCAGATTTCAGTATTAGGTATCAACAAAGGATTCCCAGTATTCCTCACTTTTTCATTCCACACCGTGGACGCTAGTTTTAATCCTAATGCTGCGATGTTAATGCATTTCAGCCTTTATATAAACAGTATATTCTTTGTATATTTTATATTACAATGTCTAATTATTAAGTTGTTATGGAGTGGTAGGAGCTGGGTTAAATCTATTACGTAAATACAGCTGTAAGAGCAACATCCAACTGATGAAGTGGCAAGATGTTTTGTAGAAGTGAGTTATATTTCCCCAGTGGACAATATTGTTTTCTAGCTAAAATACACCACTTAACAAAAGATTACTTGGTGAGCAGGGTAGGAAAAGAACTTGAAAGTGAACAGAAGTTATTTCTTGTTTACATGCACAAGTCAGCAACAGAGTAACAGAAATCTTAAAGCATCAACAAAGATCTGTCTTGGGGCTCCGGTTAACTTCTCTAGCATCAGTGCTTATAAACCTTGGTCAGAAAGCAAGCAGCAAACACTGTCACAGTTATTCCAAAAGGAGGTTGTAGGAGCAGCTTATCACTTCTGAACACCTACTTTAACACCTAGGCAGAGGGTGCTGATGCTGGCCTGGTAGGACATACACTTGGGAAAAGCACTGTCCTCACCACCTGTGTTTCGCCTACCTGAAGAACAACAAAGACAATTCATCTACCTCAACAATGCTTATAAGGTGATATTCATTCAGGTTTAGAAGCACACAAATGGAAACTACTGTTATAACTATTAAATTATGACAATTACCACACTCATCTAGTTCTACTGACTCAGCTTACTGAAGCTGCCAGAGAAGATTGCCTAACCCTGACCACTGTGTTAAGAGTTATGAAGTGGTGCAAACTTTGTGTATTTGCAGTTGTGGAATAGGCTGCATGATTTCAGTATCACAGTGTGTGAAATGAAATATGGGGGAAAGGAATGTCTGAATTTAACATCTTTTCTAGTTTTCTTACCTGCAGGTTAACTTGACTAACATTGCGTAACAAACAATTTCATTTGTCCTGTTCACTGTGCAAAAAAAGGACCAGGCAGCACAATTTGGGAGGAATAATTAACATTAAAATACACTGTATTTACATCACAATCTTGAGATATGTTCTTTATCTGTTTACTTCTCCTTCAGTGGCCATAACATCTCCGAAGACATTAAAGGTTACCTTTGATACTTCAAATACCACAAGTAAAATCTGTTAGCAATCATTTGGCATATATTTGATGTATCTCATCACATAGTTTTACAAGTGTACAACCCAGCTGGGAAAGTTAGAAATGGTAAACTCTGGTTTATAAAAATCATACACAAATGGTTACTCGATAGCCAACAAAGCTGTGCATTGCCAGCAAAGCATCAGTGATTTCTCTAGAATTCATCACAACAAACTTCACATTTTCCTTACTTTGTGTGTTGGTATACAGGTAGAGGTGGTTCCACTAAAGAAATACCTCCTCAAACTCTCATGCAACTTACATCATGTAAATGGAAATTTCAGAACAATTCATCTGAAGCCCACACTGGGCAGAGATAAAGTACCATGTATTAACACACCACACAAAACCATCTTAGAATCTTATCATAGCTGCTTACATAGTGACTCTCCCAGAAAGTAAGACTATTATCTTTCAGCACTGCAGCAGTAGTTTAGCGTACAGTAAGAAACTTCCACACAGCTTTGTACTTCAACAGGTTTTAGTCAGAAGTTTTCCCAAGATACAATCAGCAGCAGAACTCAAGGGATACCTTTCCACTGTCTTTCCAAGTCCTTTTCAAACCCTCTGTGTAATCAAATCAAAATACAATGATCTGTGAGAAGACCAGTTTGCAGTATGTGGGTAAGACACAGAAGAACACCTTGTGAAAAGAAATAAAGACATCGACTGCCTCTGATGACATAAGGCTGTATTAATCTAAGTAAAACTGCTCAAAGAAAGCAGAAATCAGAATTTGCAATGCTCAGGGTCAGAACACTTGGTCTGCCTGGGAACAGACGAAATTACTTTTCATGTTCAGCTTGCTTTGTGTAAGATTTGTGACACTAAAAGTGGTTTTGGACTGAATTTAACATAGGCAATTTCAGGACACAGCAAACTTTTTACATTGTTTTCAAATTTCTAGTTGAGTAATGAAAGAAGTATTAACATCTCCACCTACACTTCCCCACAAACTAAACTTTTTAATGACCAAATTCTGCTAGGAAAATGTCCAGGTTCTCATGACGTGCGTTAGAGTGCTCTAGATTTCAAGATAATTTTTGTTTTCTGTAGCCTATCTTCATGAATATGACTTGAAATCATGTCCACTGAAGGATTTTTCTGTCAAATTGTAAAATTCTGCATGTTTCGTACTCTCCAAGAACAGTAACATTTTAAACTAAATATTTTTTCCATATGCAAATATATATATATATA
>NW_009922159.1:0-16479 GCF_000696875.1 Nestor notabilis
GGGGCCTACAAGGATGCTGGGGAGGGAGTGTTCATTAGGGACTCTAGTGATAGGACGAGGGGTAATGGGTTTAAACTTAAACAGGGGAACTTTTAGTTAGATATAAGGAAGAAGTTCTTCACAGTGAGTGTGGTGAGGCACTGGAATGGGTTGCCCAAGGAAGTTGTGAATGCTCCAACCCTGGAGGTGTTCAAGGCCAGGGTGGACAGAGCCTTGGGCGACATATTTTAGTGTGTGGTGTCCCTGCTCATGGCAGGGGGGTTGGAACTAGATGATCTTAAGGTCCTTTCCAACCCTCGCTATTTTGTGATTCTATGAATTAAACACTTCTAAAGTTTCCATCAGACTTCTTATTCATTCCTTATCAAGATAAAGACTTGTATTTGTCTAAATATTATCTAAAGAGTCTTCAGAGATTATAAAGCTATGTTCCTAAGGTAACTTGACTAGAATCTCTGGGTGATACAGTTTCATCAAGCTAGACGTAGACAGCTTTTCCTACCTCTTTGAGAAGCACTGCACTCACTGGCACATTTATTTAAACCTTCATGGAGTATTAATTAGAAAAATCTTCCACAATATATACTCATTTGGTAAGATTAGTATTTTGCAGCCTGCTGACCCAAATCCCACAATGTTTAGATCATGTCACTGCATTTAAGTCATTAAGTAGCAATACAAATTCTGAATAAGAAAGAAAAACTGCTTGCATCAGCAATATCAGTATCAGTATGTAAGTTTCAGTATACTGATATGATACTTATATCAGTAGAAGTATCAGGAATACTTAGGCATTTGTTGTCCGTAACTCTGCAGCTGGCTCTTCGTTCCCTATATCACAAAACGTGAAGAAGATAGTGTTCTGCAATGGAGAAAGATTTGAATGTAGCTTCACCTCTCCTCTTCGTGACACTGGGATCACACTGCAACCTCTGCTAGGTACTGCAGCGTATTCCCTTACTGACACTTTGAAGCCTGAGAGTATTGCATGGCAGTGCATCCTTAGGATGAAGAGCAGACATTTCAAGAAGCTGTGTTCAGCTTTTCTGTTAATCATTAAAGTCTATTTTGCTCTCAGCTCTGTGCATTTGTGTGGTGCTTACCAGCTCAGTTACTTTTGTTATTCTTTTGAATGTGTTTATGCTTTGCCTGACTTTGAGAAAAGTGTGATTGTTTTCTCAGCTCTGGGAATCATTTATAGTTTTACATAGAGAGGAGAAAGCATAACTGATGATATGTAAATTAACTGCTTGTTTTACCCCAAAGGAACCATCTTTAGATGAAACATTCTAAGTATCCTAATTCTGTCTAGTGCTCTGCTGCAGTAGTTGGGAGAGTTAAATAATATAATCTTCAGTACCCATCAGAAGCTATGGGCAAGGAATGAACATTTCATGGCTTATCAATCAGTGGCTGCCAAAGACCTTGCAAAGAAAGAGTGTTGATTGGTTAATGTATGCATATCTGGAGAATTCTAACCGTCTGAACATAATATATCGTACTGCCTGAAGAGGTGAGCAAAATACTAGCTACCACATTAAGAGAAATCCAAAACTGCACCACCTACAGTTTTTTAGAAAATAATTACAGCTTTTCTTTTCAAATAGGCTATATAGAATATCTGTATGAAGAATAGTTCTGAAATACCCTTGTACACATATGTGGCTATGTTTGGCTAGATGCTGCTTTCAAAATGAATGGGGTATGTAAGGCTACCTTTCTTATTGTTAATAACAAAGTTTAAATGTCTCCTTAAAGTTTGTTGATCTATGGAGCTAACTTGCCAAGCTATTTTCAGCAGCCAGTGCCACATGCGTCCAGATGGCGGGCTTTGAGACTGTCTTCACTGAGGCTGCCTTCAGCCTCGTAGCAAAGTGGGATCTGGGTTTTTTGCATCTGAACAGATCTGCTTTAATAGGTTTGCCACAATCATTTATAACAATGGAACTATCAAAATGACAGTGTGTGGACCAGGTGCACCAAGTGTCTTCACAGTGTGGCAGAGAAGGTACACCGCTCGTCCTTACAAGCACCAACATCAGTTGAGGTTAGAGCAGTATAAGTGCCTATAACTGCGGGTATTGTACTGTTAGTAAGAGGAGCTACTGGCTATTTCTACTCTTGATGGTAATGCAAGTGCTACATGTATGAGATAGCTTTCTGCTTGTGGATCATTTGTATAAGAGATGCTCAACTGGTCAGATTTAGATAGTGTCCAGTAATTTTGCTCCACCAAAATCACAAAAAATAGCGAGGTTGCAGGAGACTCTTTGATTCTGTAGATCAAATCCAATACATCCAACATCTGAATTTCTTAAAAATACTTCTTTCGATAAAGCATCTTTCTAAAGAAATGACAATTTCAGGAGTATTCTTCAACACAAAATGTTTTAGAAGATGAATCTGGTGAGTATAGCAGTCATTGTCAAGGAGCTCTAACTTATGTGTCAATATGCTAGCCAGAATTTTTAAGAAATTAAACTATTGTATTAAATTTCAGCATAAAATACCATGTAATAAACAGATTAAAAGCTATTACTCATTTTCAACTGATAGGTGATTTGTTCTATGCAAATTAAGTATTAGAGTGGAAAAACATTCAGACACTTAAAAAAAAAAGAATGAAAAATTATGCCTCCATAAATCACCATGTTACTGGTTCATTTCATCATTTTCCTATCTTACTGTGATGCATTTCAGAGCTTATAAGCATACCAGGAGCAGTAAACCAGAGAGTCACTGGAGACTGAAAACTCTTTTAAGTGTGGACACATGTAAAACTCCAGCCTCTGAGAACAGGACAGCTCATTCCAAGATCTTCTTAGGAGGGAAGGATGGTATAGCTCAATATCACATTCAGCAGATGTTATTCTGGAACTGACCATCCAAGACAAGTGTGATAAAATACCTTCTCCTACAGGGATGTAAAGACAAGGTCATTTGGAACAATGTCAGGAATGTATCAGCTTTCAAGAGAAGTTCCTATTTCAAAAAGAAGGGGGAAAAAGAAGGCTGTAACCTTGTTGAAAAGCTTTCTTGGAGCAATGCAGTTGTGTTAAAGGGATGAGTCTGGTGTCTTAAGAAATGTAAATCCAGATGTATGCACATCTCCGCTTTCACAGTTCTGTTGCCTTAGATTGCAGTTATCACTTTAAGCAATTGAAAATGCATGTTGGCAATTGTAAATCCATATGTGACATTCTAGTAAGGGAAGACAAAGCTGTAAAAGCATACTGCCATAAATGCACTGACTTGCCTCCAGTGTCCCATTTTCAGCAACAAAAGGAAATAAGTCTTAAAACTGTACATAAAGCTCTCCTGCCATATATTGCTATTATACCTGATTCATTAAACATTTTCTTGCTATAATCAAACTTGTGGGAAAATGGCCATAGAATAAATGTGGAAAAATAAAAGCACAATTGCTTGTGCATTATTATTGCTATTAATTGTCACTGTGGGACTTGTACAGTAGTATGATGTTTTCACAGTATATCTTACATGTTCATAAGCAGTGCTTCTTCTATGGAAAGTATTACAGACAGGACAGCAATGACAAACCAGAAGAAAACAGTAATTATATGTGGGCAGGTATTTCACTTGGGCCTCAGTTTAGTGCAAAAATATGTTCAATATTTGCTGGAACAAACCCCGTGTTATGCAAACAAATGGCTATGCATACATGGATGGTCACCCAGAAGATCTCTCTACTGTAATGGGACAAAAGGTCAGAATATTTGGTAGCCCAGCAACAATACTATTCTTGACCAGAACCACCAGGGCATTTGTAGGCCCTTGTAATACCAAGGTTAGGAGCCCCTAAGCCAGTTACACTTGAGGCCTGAGCAGCAGCAGAGGAATAGAGAGTGTCCTAGTGTGGGAGCTGGCAGATCTCTGTGATCTTAGCTCAAATTCTCCTGAAAAGCCAAGGGATGAAGTCAAATACTTTATATACTTCTGTCCTACCTAGCTTGGAAGGTTGCACTTTGGAAATTGTAGTCTGTAAATTTGCTAAAATTACAGCAATGACTCAGGTAAATGGTACTGTTGAGTAAACACCCGTTCCATGTGTGGTAGGGATATCCATACACTTCAGAAGGAGATGTGGCTGAATGACATTAATCCATTAATCAGGAGCAGGAACCAGAAGCAACATGGGATTGGTCAGGAGTACAAATAATTTTTTTATTTTTATTTTTCAGAAAGTATTTGTGCAGTGGTTGCTGTGGTATCAGGAGATTAAGCGTCCAAATAGAGATGGACTTGATGATCTTAAAGGTCTTTTCAAACCCAAACGATTCTATGATTATTCCTTGAGTAAGTCCATAAATATAAATTGTAAGCCTTATGGCTCTTCACTTTGTCTGTATAGCATGGAGAACATCTGATTACAACAGGTAAAGACAGCAAATGATTAAAAGCTTTTCTCCTACTTAAGATTAATTTTCCTTGATTAGTTTTGGTGTGTCTTCACCCCATATTAGCCTAAGTAATTTGTAGTGGAGGGTGAAGATGTTAATTGACCTTTGTTCGGTGCTGGCAGAGGCTATAACAGAGTTGCAGCTGTGTGGTAAGTGAATTGCTTATGTGGAGAGTTGTTGCTTGGGATATTTTATACAGCTATTAGCTCAGGTGTTTTGAGTGTCTCCTGATAGGTCACAGATGAGAGCTGGTTTGTTCTCCTGAGCTTGGAGAAGAAAGTATTTTGGAGAGATATTCAAATGCTCTTAATTTTTTAGTGATTGAGTTGTACCCTCAAAGAAAGTAGACTGGTTCCCAGTCTGAACAATAACTAAAGCTAAAGGCTATATCATACTTCCAGATGGATGTGGCTAAAAGCTGTAGCAGACTCAAGTTAGTGAGTTTTTATGTGGGAATGAGAAGGGTGATATTCTGTGTGTATGCAAGCCTAGCTTTGAAATGTTGATAATGTCATGGTATTATATAGGATGTCTCAGTGGCCAAAGGCTTAAAAAAGTTGCAGGTATTTATTCGCTTCTGGTAAGGGTGAGTGGTTTGTATGGGTGGGTTGGATTAAATTAAATTCCATTATGAGTTATTCTTCTATACCTCTTCTGCTGTTTTCTTTTATCATCTCAGGTCTGTTACTCAGAGTGTGTGGGAAGATGGCTGCAGTAAGATTGCTTTTTTTATCTGGGTGTAGGAGGTTTACCACTGGATGTGGTTATTTTATGAGTCTTTTTTGTGGTAGAAGGATGATGCATGGGAACAAAGAGAAGCTTATTGAATCTTAAGGTAAATAGAGGATTAAGGATTTCAGTAGGTGTTATTTTCTGCTGTGTCTTCCCTATAATCTTGAAGGGCTGATTTGCAATAGGGAGATTGTGTTAAGAAAAGTTGCTATTGTAGGGTGAAAAAACCAGGATGTGAGTGAGGATCTTGAATAATAACTGCTACTGAGGTTTTGACTTGTCATAGAAGTTGATATTTCATTTGTATTATTTTTTATTGACAAAGACTACAGTTGGACTAGTAATCTGATCTTGAGACATGGAGACATAGCAACACATAGCCTCCCTTGTATTGGGAGAACCTGAAATAGATGTAATGGTTCTCAAAGTTTCAATTGCAGAACTTTGATCCTCAATATAGTGGTAGGAAATAGATGAATATATGGCAAGAAGAAACATCAATAAAGTGTTATGTCCTGAAGTTCATTGCTAAATCTCTATCCACTAGACAATAAAGAAAATTATGCATTATTTATGCAAATATCCAGGATTAAAGATCTGGTCCTCATGAAGCACAGTGTTTATGTGTCTCTATCCATGTGTGTATACATAGCATAAGGGTGTCTTTTTTGCTTATGTAGGCTTGAAAACTGTCTCCCTGAAGCCAAGGGAAGAAGTTGCTTGGACTAATAGAATTGAAACTTTGTTGTATGGTCTGTGAATGTTCAAATACCTAAGCACTTTGACATGAAGGTTTCCATGTGATTTTTAACATAGAGCTGGTATCTTTTGAGGGGAAGGTTTCCTTTCAAATAATTTGTTGCATATTTGTGCATATTTAAAATAATACTGCATTGGTGAATTAAGCAGTTGACTTAGTTTTTCAAGCAGCTTGACTATTGTGGTCAGATTTTTTCTATTGTGAGAAGTCAGATTACGCTTTGGATAAGCATAGACCCAATGTGTTTAGTGACCCAAACAATTTCTGCACATAGAAAAACACATAATAGTTCAGCTGTTTTAATGCTTGCTAGTTTGAGTGTGCTTTAACAATAAAGTATGTTTTGTTGATGTTTCTACTATAAAACTTTTATTGTTTTCAATGTGAATTTGTAAATATCCTTTTCATGATCTTTGTTTTCTGGAAGTGAACTGAGGAATGGTACAAGACCTTGTTCTAGGTTATTAGTTGGTTATATCTTCAAGGCTGAGTGAATCATGGCTTAGGTTTAAGTGGCAGGGAAGAAGAAAACATATATAGTTGGACCCAAGATTTCACATGGGAGCAAGAAGAGATCAATATGAAATTCCAACTAGGGAATTCTAGCCTGTGAAAGATGTGACCATGATGTCAGTTATTTGATGTAAGTTGATAAGATTTTTCATTTTTAAGAAATTGCCCAAAGGCTATTGTAATAAAAGCTCTTCTTTTAATAAGAAATCACTAGATGAAATTCCTTGGCCAGTGTTCTGCACTAAGTAAGTCTAGTTAATCACACTTAAAGCCTGCAAAAAGCCAAAGACATTCTGTCTTCCTTGGGTTTAAGCTAGTAAAAATATGCTTGCTGAGGATTTAGCAAGTGAGCACTTATGTACAGATTTATAGAAGCTATGATAGTTTTTACATTGGGCAGAGAAATGGGAGCACTTTACATGATTGAATTCTATTGACCTAATAGGAGCATTGCTGGTGGCCTAGAAGGTAATCTAAAGAAGTCTTCAGATGGAAGGCTAGATGGATTAAGTAAAAATTTCCAGCTTTATGACAAAACTAGAAATGTTAGGGATGGAAAAGAAGCACTTCTGATAAGAGTTTTCAAAACAATAGAATTTATTTCTTTGACAGCAGAAAAGATCAGTATAAAATCCTGTGTATGTAGTCCCAGTATTAATGCTTTCTATCAACAAAAGTGGATTTTTTTTTTTGGTGTGGGTTTTTTTTTTTTTCTTTTCCCCTGGAATTAGCTCATTGATAAAGGAAATATGATGAGGTCTCTGAAGTGCAAGGGTGTTAGAAAAAATAGTGGTCAGCCACTGAGGAGAAGCTGTGGAAAAAGGAAACATGAGCAAACATGGTTGGAAAGATGGTCTTGGCTAACGACTTTGTTCTTTCTGTCTTGTTTAGCTTTGTGAAATACAAGCATGTCTGCAAAACAAAAAATTACAGTGTGATCTATGGTAGAATTGAGTGTGTTGTACTTCGAGAGCTTATTTGTATGTCCTAGAACACAAAATTAAAATGCTGAATATCTTCAATATAGGGTGGCTCATTGGCTAGTCAGTCACTTTAATGTACCTCAGCTGAAATCAACTAGTGTAAATCAGTCTCCTGTGTTTACTTATCAGACTGGGAGATGACAGCTTTTTTTTTTTTTTTTTTTTAAGTTTTATTTTAGAATGTTCTAGTTACAGCTGTATAACATTTTTCATGGTTCTGGAGTCAGTGTTCAATTTAAGAGATGTATTGCACCTAAGAAGCATTTAAGATTAAAAGGCTGTGTTTTCTGAAAGTAAGGCTTTATATCAATACAGGTTCTGAGATAGAATTATTTTTATAGTTAAATTCCCAAAGTGAGAGATGCCTTAATCTCCAAATTTAGTACTGTAGCTAAAAACTGTAAGAGACAGGAAGAATTAAGTTCTTGGAAGATGAGGATGATTAACAGAGCTACATTTCTTTGTGTGTGCATAGTCTTTAATCAGCCTTAGGATGCATACACTTCACAGTATTGTTCAGTCCATAACCATGTACATTAGTATTTATCTTCTGACAATAATGCAAGATTAGCTGTAACTGAGAACCATTTATCTTAGTGGTGACTCCATTCAAATGAAGGGAAGAGTATCTGCCCTTCTGAACTGGACCATGCTTGATAGCAGTGCAGGCGGTTTCCCTAGCACTGTGGGTGTTCTGGCTTTGTTTTCCAGCTCATTGCTTGATCATGCTCTTTACTCCAATTATTGTACTTTTCCATAATGGTAAAAGGATTACACATGTAAAGTGGAAAACAGGTAACACATTCTTGCTACTTTTTTTTCTTTTTTTAACCCTTTGCTTCCTGAGTATGACCAGCTGGAGATTTGACTGTTGTCAGCACTTTGGTGCAGGCAGGGCTGATGCGCTTTCTGGTGACTGAAATGAGAAAACCCTTGTGCTTTTTAGGCCTGACCAGAGGGGTCAGAAATATCAAAGAACTGGTAGTCAAATGTTATTTAGGAAGCCAAATCCTGGTTTTTACAATTACAAATACTTAAGCTTTTTGTGAAAATCTTAGCTTTGTGTTTTGAGACATGTTTTTTATTCTCTCACAAGCAATGTGTGTATGTGAGAAGGGGATGATAAAGCATCCTCCTTGAGATGAATGGGAGATCAGCAGAATTGTAGTCTCTCTGATAACAACATGGTCAATTGAAGAGTCCATTCTTCAACAGATACTTGTAGCATTAGAGAGGTGGTAGCCAGCAGAAAAGATCAAGAAAGCAAAGTTGCGGGCTCTAATGCTTGATGTTTGATTCTTGAATTCTAGCATCAGCTGGAATTCTCTGCTTTGTCTTGCTTTAACTCTCTTTTCTGGTTAATTGCTGAGAGAGAGAAACCCAAAAGCCAGTAAGCTCTCAGGATGAAAAATTTAGACCAGTGTAAATTGTTTCATTCAAATCAATGAAAGTGCAAAACAAAACAGAAAATTCTGAAGCTTTCAGTGCTGCTGTATTTCCCAAAATTATCTAAAGCTCCCTCCTGTCTACGAAGTTCTTGCCTTACTTGCCTTTTCAGAGACAATTAAGTAGAACAGTCAATCAAGAAGATAAACAGAAACATCAGTGTTTGTATGATTAAGGTTTTGGGGAACTAGAGCATTTTCAGTGTTTGCATTTGTTTGGACTATATCTGATTTACCAAACAATTAATTCTCTGCTGTTCTTGCTATTTCTTCTCGACAGCTGCTTGCAGAATGCCTGAATGAGATCTCTTGCAATCCAAATCTGCTAAACCCTGACTCTCTAGTTAAGGCAAAGATTGTCTATTGGAGGAGCCTAGATTAGGTTTTGAAAGATCCAGGTGTCTGACTGATAATGTTTTTAGTCTCAGATTAGTTGGATACTGTGCCAATTTGTCTGGTGGTCATGAGGGTAGCCAAGAGGTTGAGGGAGGTCTGAAGTGCCAAGGAAAAGTATGTAAAATAGTGCCAGTGCACCACAAAACCAGCCAGGATCTTGACCCTGATTTGAGGCATGTGGTCCCAAAGTGTTTTTTTGGGGAATGTGATTCAAAAGCTTGCAACTTCTAGAATGTGATCCTGGTCCTGAAACAAGAAAATCACATCCTGCATTTGGATGCTAATTGCCAGATGGATGCTGGTAGTTAAATTGTCTACCAGATGTAGGCGTGTTAGTAAATAATTTGAATAAAAGTCAGAATAACTGACCATTTACTAGTTCTGTCAACTTTGACCTAGATGACAGTACTACCTCTGAGACAAAAGGAAATTCAGTAGCCGGACAGTAACTGAGAAGCCAACAAAAGGTTGGTTGTGCTTTGTCTTGATCCAGCCAAGCCTATTCTATGACTTCCGGTCTATGAAGGTTGTCCTTGTAAAACATTGGTCGCTTATGTATTGAAATGCTCTGTAAGATCTTCAGAAAATTTTTGTCCTGGTTCCTACTTGGTAGTTAAAAGCACAAAGCTCCCTTTATGTCTTTTGCTGGTATTATGCTCTAGTCAGCTCATCGCCTGGTTACACAGAAATTCTTTGTCACAATTTAGAGGAATTTATTGCCAGTAGTGGGCACCAACCATAGCAGATAAAACAGTTTGAAAGAACTATGGAGAAACTTTGACATTTCCTCAACAGCCCTAATATCTGCCATAATTTTTCATGTTTGCTTCCTGTGATCCTCTTGCTGGCTGAGAAAAAGAGGGTATTGTCTCTCATCTACAGGAGGACAGTTTGCCAGTCATTTGCCTCAACAGGAGAATTTTGAGCTTTTGCGAAATTTGCAGTTGAGCAGATGGACAGCACACAGGAGGCCAAAATGACACAAAGGAAGTCCTTAGTTTGTAAAGCGTAGTTTGGGTCTGTCTCTAGATTGTCACCTTTTGTTCTCTGCAAACAAGACCGGTACAGAGAAAAGAGTACAGGACTGAGACTGAAGGAAAGCGCTCTGTGACAAGAGCACAAAATGTGGGTCAAGACTTTTAAACCTTCACCCTAGTTCTTCAAGCTGGATAGAGAATGTGAAAATTAGAAGACTGATTCACAAGAAGCTTTGCTGTCCTTTCTTACTCAGCACGTGCCTTATGGTTAGCAGACACACAGAGTTTTTTAACTGTTTCCACCAGGAATGTTGAGGCACATCATCCTGATCTTGAAAGGCAGGATTCATTTATGGTGTAATTCCACTTACGATTTTCTGAGCAGGAAGAGCTTAATGCACTAGCAGTGCAGAATCTGGCTCAGACTTCACACAGTGACCCTGGAAAAGTGATTAATGCAAGAGGATAGCCTTTCTGCTCCAGAACTTGGAAAATAAAAAAATAAAAAATTAAAACACTAAGGCTTCAGAACTCATCTACTCCTCTCCTTCCTCAAAGTCATCTTCCTTTTGTTGGAGACTGAAGCACTGGAATTTGACCTACAGCACTTTAAAGAAGAAACTCAGGACAGATTGTTCCCAAAGGATGTCTTTGATACTGTGGTCAAATAGACATAAAAATCCCAGAAGTGCAGCTGGCTAAGGGGGGAGGTAAAAAAAAAAAACAAACACACCAAAGTAAGCTGAAAAAGAAGAAATACTAATAGTGAAAAAGAGTCTGATTCTTCCGTTCAGCATGAGACTTGTAGATAAATTCAGAGGTCCTTGAAGGAAAACTCTAAAATGTCAACAATATGGTATTAAAAAAGCGATGCCTAAGCATCCACTGATTTTACTAAAGCATCTTTCTGCTGTAATGGATTAAAAAGTAAATTTTTTGAAAAATGGGCTTAATTGGCAGTCTACTAGGTCCCTCCTAAGCAATAACTCTCCACTTGATTACTGCCTTCAATGGGACCAGTGTTCTACCTTATATCTTTAGAAACCTTAGGGCCACTTGTGTATTTCTGGAAAATGTGATTTTATTTAACTAAGAGATTCATGAATCATAGAATGGTTTGGGTTCGAAGGACTTTAAAGTTCGTGTAGTTCCAACCCCCTGCCATGTCAAGGATACCTTCCTCTAAACCAGGTTGCTCAAAGCCCTGTCCAGCCTGGCCTCAAAACACTTCCAGAGCTGGGGCATCCACAACTTTTCTGGGCAACCTGTGCCAGTGTCTCACCATCCTCACAGTAATGAAGAATTTTTTCTTAATGTCTGATCTAAATCTCTCCTCTGTCAGCTTGAAGACATTCCCCCTTGTCCTGTCACAATTGCTCTTATGAAGACTTCTCCAGATTTCCTGTAGGCCCTCTTTAGGTATTGGAAGGCTGTAATAAGGTCTCCCCAGAGCCTTCTGTTCTCCAGGTTGAACAATCCCAGCTCTTTCAGGAGAGTTGCTCCAGCACTCTGATCGTCTTCACAGCCTTCCTTTGAACTCGCTCAAGCAGGTCCACATCCCTCTTATGTTGGGGACCCCAGAGCTGAAAACAGTTCTCCAGGTAGTGTCTCACTAGAGTGGAGTAGGGGGGGAGAATTGCCTCCCTTGACTTGCTGGCCATGCTTCTTTTGATGCAGCCCACCATACGGTTGGATTTCTGGGCTGCAAGCGCATGCTGTGGTCTCAGGAAGTACAAGGGCTAGGAAAACATTAATTTTCTGAATGCTTTCTAGGACTCAAGTGCTATTCGAATCTCAGTCCCAATATGGATCTTATTGCAGTGTTGGCATCTTGAAACATTCAGGAGCTTATTTGAGACCAACACACTGGTGCAGGCAGACCCACTGTGGCAATCCGTAATCAACTGGCTTATTTTATAAATGTAACAGATAGGAAACAGTTCTGGCAAATGTTTCTGAAATAAACACCATGTTGAATAGTGAAAGAAGGCTGGAAAATTAAATTCTTTAGGCCTTTAACGGGGTCAAATAAGAGGTTAAAGATATGAGACAAAGAGTAAGCCTGTTGAGGACTTCTGAGGGCTAACAAGGGGCAGTGTTTTTGACATTGGTGACAATCTGGTGTGTATACACATAGCTTGTATTCAGTTGGTACATGTGCCAAGCTAGATGCATGACCACTATTCACTTCCCCCACTGTCTTCTGATTGCTTTATCAGAGGTTTTTTTTTTGGTTTTTTTTTTTTTTTGGGGGGGTGGGACGGACAGACGGGGACAACTACAGTCATTCATTCATTTTCTCAGGAAATCTGTTTTTTCATTGCCAATATTGATAGTATACACTGTTAAGGACTTGAGTTCTGACATTTTCCTGACTGTCCAGATGTATGGTGGTATGGTATTTACCAGCTAATGCAGGGTGGTATGCATTTTGCATTGGCAGTTCCTGGCTGGTGTCTGCAGCTCAATGGAGGACATTCTGTAAAACTGAGTTATGTGGGATGCTGGTCTTGTCTGACAAGGAGTGCACACACATCACTGCACACCGTTCTCCTGCTGGCCAGGCTACTAAAACGACTTTATCATTTGAAAAAATTTAGGAATGAAATTGGCTTGCTTAGGTGATTATATTAAACAGATTTGTTAATGGAACAAATCTGGTTGGTTGTTTTTTTGGGAGGAATGGAGTGGGGGCAATTAAGTTTGTGTTCAATGATAAAACCTTCCTTAGTGGCCCCAGTGTCATGGGTAGTTTAAGAAGCTGGGTTATTCACTGGTACAACTTTTTTCAAAGCTGATGTCCTTTGAAGACTCATTGCAACTATAATTTTTCTTTTCACACTGTTGTAAAGAAGTATTTGGGCCAGCCAGGGCAATTATTCTGAGTAGGAATTTCCTTACTCTAAGCTAGAATAACCTCCCTTGTCTCCCTGTGTGTTTGCCTCTAGCTGTTTATGGTTGAGTTGTGGTTATGCACTAAGTTGTTATACAGTCATGATGATGGCAAGGGGGAATGAAACTACTTCCTTCCTTAGCCTTCCTCAAGGCTAACACAGATACTTTAGTTAAGAAACTTGAATGCTTTAATAGCGACCTGGTGTAGATGCTCAAAAGTTTGGTTTGTGAGGTTTTAAATACTGAGACCTTCTGCCCATTCTTTTTTTGTTTTGTTTTGTTCTGTCAGGTGAGATTTTTGAGTATGCAGTCATTTACAACATCTGAATCCTTCTGAACTGCACAGAACCCATTTCACCATATCAGGTGAAAAATCCTCACTGTGGGGGAACACCCAGTGTGTAATAGAGGATTTCTGCAAAGTTGTTTTTGTCATGTCATGAATGATATTTTGGAATGTGAGAGAGCTTAGTTTATGTATATTTTGGGACCTGAGCAATGGCTCAAGATAAGCCTTATTTGGAAAACAGCTGTCAGTATTTCTAAAGCTGGTCAGTAGGTATATTTACAGTAGTGTTTTAGTTCAGGTGAACAGAGTGTTTTTTAAAATTAACTTTTTGATTATGTTCACTTACATTCTTCGGTTAACGTGGTGCAAACTAGTTTCTTTTTGGATTATGCAGACCTAGGAGATGGGTACTGTCACAATAACTAGTGTACCACTGCTACTAATGGGCACCTAGTCCATGCACCATTGTATAGCTACTTTGAAATAAGAAATCCATGTAACATCCTTTGTTTCTCTGTATAAGTCTGCAATTATTTGACTGCAGTATTTGCTAACATAGTTTATAGTAAATGATGCCAGTGCTGTTGCTGGAATAAGAGATTCCAGCCTTTGGAAAATCATAAACTGGGACAGTTCACCGAAACTCCAAGGAGAATTTTACTACCACTTCCTCTTGTGACAGCATCAGTTGAATCAGATCTGGCAGTGAAATTTCTAGGTCACACATAAGGGCACCCATATTGGTGCCCAGGGGACTTGAAATAGGGTTAATCTCAATTAGTCCTAGACATCGACAATGTGAAGACTTGTCTGCAATAGCTGGTTTATTGGGAGTTTGGGCAGTGAAAATAATTATTTGGGATGAATTTGATCTATTTTAGATACCTACTCTAGGATGAAATTAGTTGCTTCCAGGTAGTACCTGTTTTTCTATCCGTGACTTCAAAAAACAAAACAAAACCAAACAAACAAAAAAACAAACCAAAAAACCACACAACCAAATAAAACTAAAATCTAGGGTGAGCAGCTGGTATATAGGCAGCTACAGTGACGTACAAAATAGGTTTCTTAAATTGATGTGTTTCTAAGATTGAAGTCGGTATTTCTGAGGTCAGTCAGTTATGGTCCTTACTGATGCAGAATAAAAGGTAGCTGCTCCGAAGTTTGTTTTGGGGATACATGCTTTCAAGTTGGGCACTAGAAGGACAGGTATTCGAGGACTACCACAGGTAAAATTGAAGAATCTGTGCCCCAAAGTACTTGTGTTGTAAGAAAGCAGTCCTAGAAATGCACCCAGCTTGGTATTTTATGTTGTTTGGTTTAAATAGATGTTTTACTTTGGTCAGCAAATCATCTCTTCGGAGTTCACTTTCCCAATTTATTTGAGCTAAATCTCTATAGATGTTATTATTCCATTTGCAGAATGCATTGTTGTCTTTTCTAAACCCATTTCATTCTGAGAAATGTGTGGTAGCGCATTGCTTTTTCTGGCCTCTTCATACCATGGCCACGTTTCTCAAGCAGGTGTTTCTGTGCTGGAAATAGTCATTTAAATGGATTTATCAAATCATTTCCTTCTTACAGAATATTGGGTTCAAGTGTGTTACTGTAGCAGGAAATGACTCAACACTTACAAAGATACTGAAATACTGTTTCAACATATTTTATTAAATCCTCAGAAACAATAATACTTTGTTACTTGACACTTACAGTCTTTGGGTCAGGGCCAATGCCTGATGTTCTATATCCTAAAGTTATAGGAAACAAAGTGATTGCACAACTTGTAATTCTTCCTAGAAGTATTTGTGAAAGCTTAGTAAAGTGCTATGACAATTAAAATAGCCTTTAGGTTTAATAGTTAAGGTTGTGTGAACTACAATTCATTCCAAACTTTGGGTTGGTTGCTCGTAAACTTCTGTGACATTTTGCTCTTCATGCTGGCTTTTTTCCAGTAATTTTTCCTTCCTGAAAGTGATTTTGCTGGTGTTTTATTGTGGACTTTCAGCAACAATAACAGTTCTGCCATTTTTAAGTGTATGAAAGCCAGGGAAAAAGCCTTTCCCTGTTAGTGACTCTTTGGATCTGCACTTAAAGTGCTCCACTAGCCAACGAGGTGGCAGATAGAGAGCTGAAATGGCCCCTACTGTGGAGAAGCAGATTTCAGTGTTCTGTGAAAACTAGGTTTAGTTTGAGCAAATGAAGAGGAAACTACAAAAATATACACATGCAGTTCTTTGTGTATCTTAAGTAATCATTTTAATGTGATTTTTATCACAAAATGTGCTCAAATAACTGTGGATACCAACCAAGGACTCTGCAGTGGAAAAGGCATCAGTTTTGTATCCCAGACAGCACACCCAAATTCTGAGCAATAGGTATTTGCTTATAGCATTTCCATTGTTCTTATTTTACTACTGTCAAACAGATCACTAAGTTTTAAATATGTAGCTGTCCACATTAGTTGCCTGATTACATTCAAGTTAAAACTTTGTACAAGAAGGCAAACCAATATGCATCACATCGTATCTAGTTTTCACGTGAGTTTGCACATAGGTAGCTCTTTCTGTGAGCTAGGAAAAAAAAAGCTTCATTTAGCTTTTGTAAGCTTCAGATGTGACCTTTATGTTAGAATTTGCACTGGAAAAATTTTGCAGCCTTTTGTTGGTTGTACAGTATCTCTAAATCTTCCTGAATAGTATCTAAAGCTGATGGCAACATTGTTCTAGAAATTCACTTCATGTCACTGGTGTGAATTCAATCCCTGTGGTAATGATCTTAAACTTTTAGCTCTTTGGTATCAAGGGAATTGTAATGGAATTGTTAGTCAGTTGTTGGAACAAATATAGTGATAAACACCAATGTTCTGAAAGCAGGTTTGTGGGTTTTGTTTTGTGTGAGTTTTTGGTTTTTGTGGGTTGTTTTTGTTTTTTGGGGGTTTTTTTTTGGGTTTGTGCGAACATTGGTAAAAAATGTACTATTTTTGTACTCAAAAATCCCATGATATGAAAAAAGTAGATACTCAAAATCAGTTTTGTACAGGCATGATTAACGTACTGTGTATGGCATTC
>NW_009922159.1:16490-75479 GCF_000696875.1 Nestor notabilis
CCTGGTCTGTGATCAATGGTCTGCTTTGGCATTTCTGAAATGGAGATGTGAGAACTGAATTAGTGGAAGAAGCACTGTTAGTTATCTCTTTCCTGGGCTTGCTGTGACCGTAACATGATTATTTCTTTTTAAAATGCAATATCTTTCTATGTATCACATTAATGTGTTCAAGTTAAAAAGAAACAAATAAAAACACCCCAAACAATCAAATGGTGAAATACCTTTCTATGTATTACCCAGATCTTTCGATAAGAAGCTTTGTTTGTTTGTTTGTTTGTTTGTTTGTTTGTTTTTTCATCCAAGCGTGGGAGGAGGCAAGGGGAATGGGAGCGTAGAAATAGATGGGTGTGTTACTTATAAGGCAACATCCATCACTGCTGACCTACAATGGAATACCCATTGTCTCTCATTAACTTCAAGAGGAAGTTGAGACATTTCCAAATGCCACCAGAAATAAAGAATATGAATTGGTTGATACAGTATTTTGAAGAATAGAGTGCAAAGCTGTTAATGAGGTGTAGTGGCTGCCTTGTCTTTAAGACAGACAAGTTGTTTTAATCAGAAAGGTCATGCATGCCAGATAGCATTATTGTTTCCTGTGTTAGCTTCACTCTACCTCAGTCTGGGGGAATTAACTTTTCCATGAACATTTACTAATAGTTAAGACACATGTCTGGGGATGTGGATGCTTCTGCATTCGGTTCTGCTGAAATTTCACTTTTGATTTATTTGCATTGCCGTTAAATACAGCTTAAATACAACCAGCTTATATGTGTCACTGAAGCCCCTAGAGTCACACAAGTGTTAAATTTATAACAGAAAATAGCTCAGGGACTGGTGAAACACAGTTAATTCCAGATTGGGCTTGAATGCTAAGAGTACCTTCATCATCTCCAAGGTAAAAAGTGATGGAGTCATATTTCTTAGATAGCTGGAAAGAAAATGGAAGGGTTGTGGTTCAGTTAGGCTGACTCAGTTTATTTGGGAATTACCTGTAGATAACAATTTTCTGCATGTGGTCAGGCCTTCCTAGAGGTTTTCTACTTATTCAGTGATACAGGGAGTTAGAAAGCAACTTGTTGGACCTCTTTGGAGGGAGTGTCCTTAAGACAGTATAGATACAGACTTTTGCCCCTCTGTTGCATTCCTTGTTTTTGCGGATGTATAAGGTGTATTATGGCTAGCAATTATTAGTCACTGCATTAAAAAAAAGGGTAAACATGGGGAAATACCTTTAGATTTGTACTTGGTATAAACTGCCAGTTTCTCCAAATACATTAAGGCTTCTTTTGTAGTATATGATCCAAGCCTGCATCAGACAAGCTTATGGTTTTCAGTGGACTGCTGATTGAGTGCTTATTGAGAATGTTTTCCTTTTCACAAAAAAAGGATGAGTTCCATCCTCCTGGGTGTCAGCAAATGATTCAGATTTGTTACTCATTTTGCTATCTGATCAGTCTGATTCTTGTCATTTAAGTCATGCCTTAGGATTGAATTCCCCTGATTTGGGTGGTCGTTGCTCAATCTGTGATTTCTTAGGCAATCTGAAAGGCTTTTCTGGAATGGGAGATTGTAGGTTTCTCTCGGACCTGATATTTATAACTATCACATATTCTTGACTCCTGAGCATCCTGACCGACCACAATATCACTGAAACTAGTGTCAAGCTAATTTTGTTCTTTATGAGTGACTGTGAGACACTAATCCTATCAAGGAAATGGTAATAATAATAATCATAGTAATAATAATCTAAATAGTATTTCATAATAGGGTCTCCCAAATAACAGAAAGCTGCATGAAGGGTAATCAAAGATATCTTGATTTTTCTGTCCTATTTGGAGTTTTCTAGGATCATTGTTTTGTAGTATACATGTATGCAAAAAAGATAATATGTTCATACATTAGGAGCTGACAAACTGATTTTGTCTCTAAACCCAGAAATGGAAAAGAAGTTGCGGAAATATATCCTGATCTGTATTTCACCAGTGCTGGCCAGACTACCTTCCTACAAACTCATCTAGATAGAGCAGCAAGGCATCTGTGAGGTTCCACAGCTATCCCTGTCCTAGCAGGAAGATAGTGTTCCTGTCTCAGTGCTGTTGACCTGCAGTAATGCTGGACTGTGTAGAAAATCCTTTATTGCTGCTTAAGTGGAAAGGAAGGGTGGTTGTCTTGTGTCTGTTATATCTATATACAGCTCACTGGGAAGAAAAAAGGAACAGAAAAATAAAGTGAAATATATTTAGCTCGTTGTTACTACTGTAAGCCTTTTTACTAGACTGAGGTCAAGATTCTGCTCTTTGGATATGGGCAACGCTAATAAATGGCAACATGCGAAATGATTGCTTTCAGAAATTCAGACTGTGTGGTGAATTTGCCATGTTGATTCTTACTGTCTGGCAAAGAGTTTTTCTTTTTATACTTAGGTTGGTGATATTTTCTCCACTCTGATTCACTTGAGTGAAAACTGGAGACTTCCTTTGATTTTTGTTTTTTTTAATTTTTTTTGGTAATCTACCTAAGCCCTTTTTTTCAAGTGCAGTATAAATTGGGTATTTTTAACGCAACTCTTGAAGATTATAGAATCCAGTTTGATGGTGCAGGAAATTAGATGAATGGCACTTCCTGCCATAGCTATGCCTGTGCAAAGACTCTGGAGAGTAGAACAGTGCTCATCAAAGTAAGTGTGGGCTGGCCAGTATAGTATCTTTTTAAATGTGGGGTCCTGCACCTGGGTTGGAGCAATCCCAAGCACAAATAGATGTTGGTTGGAGACTGGGTTGAGAGCAGCCCTGAAGAGGACAACTTGGAGTGTTGGTTGATGAGATGATCCAGGAGTGTGTGCTTGCAGCCCAGAAATCCAACCGTATGCCATCAAAAGGAGCATAGCCAGTAGGTTGAGTGAGGTGATTCTCCCCTCTACTCTGCTCTCATGAGACCTCACCTGCAGTCCTGCATTCAGCTCTGGGTCCTGCAATACAAGAGGGATGTGGAGCTGCTTGAGCGAGTCCAGAGGAGGGCCATGAAGATGATCAGATGGCTGGAGCACCTTTCCTGTGAAGACAGGCTGAGAGAATTGGGTTTGTTCAGCCTGGAGAAGAGAGAGCTCTGGGGAGACCTTATTGTAGCCTTCCAGTACCTAAAGATGGCCTACAGGAAATCTGGAGAGGGACTTTTCATAAGAACAGTAGTGACAGCACAAGGGGGAATGGCTTTATTAAAGCTGGCAGAGGAGAGATTTAGATTAGACATTAGGAAAAAATTCTTCGCTATGAGGGTGATGAGGCACTGGCACAGGTTGCCCAGAGAAGTGGATGCCCCATCCCTGGAAGTTTTCAAAGCCGGGTTGGACGAGGCTTTGAGCAACCTGGACTAGTGGAAGGTATCCCTACCTGTGGCATGGGCATTGGAACTAGATGATCTTTAAAGTCCCTTCCAACCCTAACCATTCTGTGATTCTATGATCTTCAAGATCTATCATAACATTCAGGAAAGCCAGTACGCTTCTGGTGTGATCTGTGTTTTCCAGCCCCATTTAAAGATATTCTCAAATATGTTTGGATACACAGCAAGGATGATTCTTCTCAGGTTTAAAATCTCTTCTTATCTGTGCAGTTTGCAGCTCTAATGGAGATCTGTATTCTCTATACAAACTATTTTTCATCTCTTTTCATCTTCTGAAAGAATGATGGGGAAGTACCTGTGCAGCTGCTAATTACAGAGTGATTAAAATAGACTTCTCAAGAAAAAAGGAAGCTCAGTGCTACTTTTTCAATCCAAAACAGATGAAGAAGCTGACAATATTAGGAGTTAAGAGGCAAACTGCAAACAGCAGCAGCAATAAAATAAGTGAGGCCAGCATAAATTGTCGTAATCATGTCAAAGATCCAAACCAAAAATTTCTTTTTTGGTAGCTAAGAGGTACCGTCTTTGAATGTCCTACTATCTCAACACAAGGGAGGCTATGGGGTATGATGAGTTTGGTTACATTGAAATGCCAACAGTGTTTTAGCATCTGTCATATCATTCCTGTTTGTGATGTGACAGAGCTCTTCATCAAAAGAAAGCTAGGAAGTACCTATATTAACATTGCCCGAGTCTATCCCTCCCTAACTGATTTCTCATTCTGAAGAAAGGAGTAAGAAAGGCCATACTAGCAATCATGGTGATAGGTTAATTTTTGGAAGGTGAACCTATAAATCACACTTTGGCAGAGTGAAAACTTGAAGCTTCCCTGTGTAAATTCTCTATATAATGAAGAAAAAAGAAGAAATTCCCCTTTGCCCTTTCCATTTTCTTGTGATACATTTTGTAAGGACCTGGGGATTCAACCAAGGCATGCTGTTCAGTAGCATTTCAAACTTAGTCTATATCTCACCTTTGCAAGGGAGGTGCCAAAATGTCACTGTAGCCCCATATTATGGTGAGACAGAGAGGAGCAAAAGCAGTATTTTGCAAGTTGCCTGAAAACATTCCTTGGGGCACCTGAGGTGCTACAAGTCATATTAGGCTTGCCCCAGAAATCAAAACCCTGAACCTAATACTTGGGCTAACACCCACTCAATCTTGTACCTGTGTAACAGAAGTGATTAGGAATGTGATTTATTTAGAATATAATCGTCCCCTCCTGTCCTCTGTCTCCAGTGCAGCTATTATCCATAATATATAGGTGATTATTCCAGGGCACTATAATCCCTTTTTTCAAAGCTTTAATAGTTACTTTTTTAGATTTCCTCTTATGTCTGTAATTCTCTACACTGTATGGGTTGTACTTTATTACAGCAAAAATGTAGTAATAATGATAATTTTGTAAGCAAAAGCCTTACTAATCTATATTCCCACTCAAGCAGTGTTAAAGTATGCTAAACTAGATTTGCATCTCTCTTGTTACTGCTTCTATTCCTCAAAAGTGTCCAGAGCAGCCTTGGTACAAATGTGGTACCAAGGTTGCTGCTGGAGACCTTGATCATGGTAAGCTCTTAGTGCTTCGCTTGCCCTCTAGTGGCATTTTAATCGCCGGGGATGCACGTTGGATTATGCTACTGACATTCCTTATCATGGGTGTGTTTAGTCAATGAAGATGCAAACCCAAGTGGCTTTGTTAGCAGAACATCTTCATTCTACCTTGTGTTTGCAATTGGTATCTATAAAGTAAGGATGTAGTACAAATGTAAAGAGCTTCCTGGTCTTGCATGTGCCAAAAAAATGCTTAGGCTGCAAGGGGGAATGCTGTTCTTCTGAATAAAAGAACTTTGTTTTACAGGAATGTTCAACACATGAGAGGCTGAAAATTAGCACTGCAAGTGATATGAACATTGTCTTATTCTTGTATTGCTAGAAGACTTCTTTAATTTCATATAACTGACATTCTTTCGACATTTTCACTTCAGTAGTTTCTCTAGAATAATGTTAATTACAATTCATTATCTGTTTAATTTAAAGACACAATGAAATCGTTATTTAGTTTAATCTCAGAAAATTCCCTTAGCTTAGTCACAAAAGAAATAAATATTTGTTGATTTGCTTTAACATAGGATCCCTTTTCGCTAAATTGTGTTTTGGTATGTTTGATAGCTAAAACTATCTTCTGCCATCCACACTTAAAACTCTGTCTCCAGTGAGATGGTGGCACGTTGTTTTCTAGAACAATGATAAAAATGCCAATTCAGATCGTGATCAAGTAGCTTGAATATTTTTCATTGCTCTTACGCAGGAAAGTCAGCTGCAGAATAATGCCTTCCATTTGTTGCTCTTGCGCAGTAGGTACCTTTTGCCACTGCTGCATATACTGTTAACTATTGTTATCCTTCAATTACATTTTTATGAGCTGTGATGTTCACTGTGCAAGTCTGAAGTCTTCTTATAAAAAAAAAAAAAATTTAGATGTAGCAAACTTTTCTGAAAACCAACTGTATAGTTTGTCCTACTTCCTTCTCTGACCAGCAGAGATGGTGGTCTGTGGCTGTGTAAGACATACTCTTTAGGACCTCTTTTCAAATAAGTATTTCTCAAACAGGATGATCAGTTTGAAGGTGTGTTCAGCCCATTGTCTCTCTACAAGTTCTTAAACAATTCAGCATGTCATCAGACACTTGGGAGTTTTCAAACCATTCTTGGATTTAAAATTTAGTTTATGTTCTGATACAGTGACTTTAGACATTATAATAGACATGGCAGCATTTCCAGTCTTGAGCTTTTAATTTGACAGAGTATCATTAAGAAGCATTCATGTTTACACTTTAAAATGATCTACATTTACCAAGCATTAGCAGCAAGTACAAAAAATTGGATGCTTTTGTACTATCTAATTACATACAAAACATCAAATCTTCAAAACCAGCCTTCAAATGTTTGCATGCTGAAGTAAATTTATTAATCTAGCTTTATTAGAAGTTTGTTGAAACAAGACCCATATATCGCATTCTTGCATAGGCTTTCTTCTCTGCCTGATAGAACCATCTTGCTAAAATGTGGTAGTGGGCTGAATTGCTGGTAAATTTGTGACTTATTATGACTCAGATGCTCCAATGATAGAAAAAAACCCTAAGTTGGTAAGAACCTCAAAGCTGTGCCAAGCTGGCTTGTGGCCACTTGTCCTGGATTCAGTTGTTTATGTTTTTTAGGATGGATGCTATGATTGTGACGATGTTCAAAATAATTTCCCACTGTTTGGAATGAGAACATGTAAGCTATTAAAAAGTTTACACATCTTCAGGTGCTGCTTTTGCTTCTAACAGCTAGCATGCTTAAGTGTGCGTGTGCGTGCATGATTCAGGAGATGAGATGCTTGGATCATTGTTCCCAATGTGCAGTTGGCATGCAGTCACCCTGTCTGAATAAGCCAGGAGTTTATTTGGTATGTTGCTTCATGCCAGTAGGCCTCGATGTCCAGGAACGAGTGCGATGCTGCATTTACTTTATTAGTAAATATAGTATAGTATATTTATATAAATACAGTAGATATAGACAACAAGAATCTACTCATATTTTCCAATATTAATCAGTAAGTCATTATTTTGAGATTGGTAATGATAAAACTAAAACTTGGTGGTAGTGTAGAGATTCAAGGGGAAAAGTACAACTAAGGTGTGTTTTGATTCTTATGTCTGCAGCGGAGATCGTCTTCTCTGCACTGCACTGCACTCCACTTTCCATTCCCTTTCTGCTCTCCAGCAGTATTTCTGTCACTTCTGAAGACATACATGTATTTTTTTTAGGAAATAATGAAACATAGCAGAACAGAAGTAACTCTTTTATAGCAATGTATTTTGATTTATGCCCCTGAAACACAAGTCTTGATATCAATTCTGAAACCTTGGTTTGTGTAGGGGCTAACTGGCTACTAGGGACTCTTTTTAATACCTGAATAACAAAATGTCCACTTTTTGAATCTGATCAAAACTTCTTGACTACTTGTAACCAGGATAAGAGGTAACAGCAGACTAAGTTCAGCCATCAAAGGATTATTTCACCTATGTTAGTCACCAGCAGCAGGCTAGCTGATTCTCCTGAACCTTGAAGTCTTCAGTAACTTGTCAGCTTCTTTGTTACCATGAGGCTATAAAGCAGTAGGTTCTAGATAACATGGTAATGATGGGAATTTAGTTCTTATCCTGTGCGAAGCCTGAGTTGTTCCTAGTAAATATACATGTAAAGCAGTGCTCAACACTCCTTTTTGTTGTTTTTGTCAAATCATCTCTCTTTCTGAATAGAGAGTGATGTTTACCTGTGAAATCGACTGTTGCCACAAACCCAACTTCTCTTGTAATTTGGGAAACTAACATGAAAACTCAATGGATTTGCGTTTTTCATTTTTGTTTTCTAAGACTGTTGTACTCTTGATTCATAAAAAAAATTCATTTGCATGCTATACTCTTGACTTAGACTTTGAAAAGAACAGAAAGATAGGTGCAGAAAAATGCTTTATGGTATTGAATATCTTGAGGCTATTTTGCCTGAACAATATAGTACTCCCATATGTCCCCATTTTTCAGATAGCTTGCCTTTTGTTGTATAAGGCATAATGCTGACTAAGACTTAATACTGAGAAGGGCAAAGAGGTTGGTATATAGGAACTGAAGATCGAACTAGAATGTTTTATAATGACTTTTACCACTTCTTTTATTATCTGAGGAGTATGACAGGTTTGGGTTTTTTTTTTTGTTTTGTTGGTTTTTTTTGGTGTGTGTTTTTTTTTGGGGGGGGGTGTTTGTGGTTTTTTATTTTTTTGTTTTGTTTTTGTGTTTTTTTTTGTTTGTTTTTTGTTTTGTTTTGTTTTTTTGTTGGCTTTATTTTTTTTTTGCCTTAGCTAATGGGAAATGCCTCTTGGAAAGTTTTATTGTGCCTCCCCTTAACTAACCTGAGAGAAGAAAGTTGAAGCCAAAGGTGATAGATGAACCCTGTCTGCTAAAAGGAGGAGTCTCCCAC
The DNA here is from genome assembly GCF_000696875.1 of Nestor notabilis. Lineage (NCBI taxonomy): Eukaryota > Metazoa > Chordata > Aves > Psittaciformes > Psittacidae > Nestor > Nestor notabilis. The sequence continues at coordinate 24,918 of NW_009922159.1, forward strand.
TTAAACTTACAAAGGTTTATTAATAGGCAGGGGACTGATGTTTCTCAGTTCTTCAGAACTGATGAGAACTTTTTTCAATTCCTTTGTCATTTGTCAATCAAATCAAGACAATGCATAGGCATGGCTAAGATAGCAGTCATGATGCAGCAAGGTTAGGTAGGTGTTACAGTCCTTACTGAAGACCTTGGTTAAACCTGATGACCAGCCCAAAGCAGACCTCTTAATTGCTGTAGTTGCACCATTGTCAGTAACTGCTTGGCTGGGTAAGAGCATATCTGTATGAGCTGTAACTGCATTTTATTTACTGTGTTGAAGTATTCTTGAATGGTCAGATCTCTGGGAAAATACCTCCTGTGCTTGTCAAAGCTCCCAGTACAGGGACTTCTGTGTAATATACAGACTTACGAAAAGCATATGTCTAGTAATAATAGAAAGTGTATAGCAGAATTCGTAACCTGATTTACTAGCTTCAAGCAAGTAGTTTCCGTAAAATGTTGCATATACACCTACTTTACCGAGGGCTTTGAAGTTGGTGTGTGATTCATTGATATCCGTGTATAACTTGTGCAGGTGTTCTATATGATAGAAATGTCATCTGTTAGATTTTCTTCTCCTGCTTATAAGTTGACCTGCTTACTTTAAGTAGTAGATGTATGAACATAATCATGTGATCCTAGGGTAAGTATGACTCTATAGCAAATCAATTCCAGTCAGATAGCAACAGAAGCTTGAATCATAGTGACAAGAGAAAGTTGAAGATAGACTAAGACTAAAACTAAGCAAGAGTCTGCATGGAATAGACACCCCAGCCATAAAAATGTGCACAAGCTTCCAGAAGTTAACTGTGGCCTTTCAAAAGAGAGCCTTGGAAGGAGGAGATGGGTGAGTATGGAGACTGCTGAGAATCAAGCAACGGTTTATGGGGAAGGTCAAATTGTGCTTAGCTGTTAAAGACATCACTTCATCCCACCATTTACAATGCTAATAGAGTTTATTCTTGTGGGGATAAAAATTGCACTATTTCTTATGAAGAAATATAGAAAGCATCAGATCCAGTGAAAGTGAGCCTGACAGGATGCATATGACTATTATAGTGATTATGAATAAAATACAACTAGAAGAAGATAATATGTTGCAATCCAAAGATCATAGAATCATAGAATGGTTAGGGTTGGAAAGGACCTTAAGATCATCCAGTTCCAACCCATCTTCCATGGGCAGGGATGCCTCGCATGAGACCATGTTGCCCAAGGCTCTGTCCAGCCTGGCCTTGAACACCTCCAGGGATGGAGCATTTACCACTTCTTTGGGCAACCTGTTCCAGTGCCTCACCACCCTCACAGTAAAGAGCTTCTTCCTTATATCTAACCTGAACTTCCCCTGTTTAAGTTTGAACCCATTCCCCCTTGTCGTAACGCTACAGACTCTGATGAAGAGTCCCTCTCCAACATCGTTGTAGGCCAAGCTAGAGACTTTCCCTGAAGGACAGTCACAGAAAGTAAGTTTAGTGTATTGAGTTCAATTTCTCAGGATTGCTTATTTGACTGATGCAAATAGGGGAAAGAAAAAACTTAGTAAGATTTGTTTCAATATGCAGAAGTTGGCTTTCTGTTAATAACATTTTCCTCCATCCTCTTTGGGACATCTTTAACAGTTAACACACTGAAACCCAGAAAGGAGAGGAGCACTAAACTGCATTAGCATGGACAGCCTGCAATACTGCTACTTGGTCATCAAAACTCATAAAGGATTTTAAGAAGGGCCTCTGGCAGACAATGGGTAATAAACACTTTTCTTTCAGAAACAGTTATTTCTTTGCGATGCCCTGGAGCTACCTTTCTTACCTTGCCAGCATTAATGTTGTACATTGTCATTGCAATGCAGCAGCTTTGAAGGTAAATGGGCAAGAAGCCCAGTTAAGTCAGGAAAAAAGGAAGACCATGTCACTGTAATACATACTGAATAGCCTGACTGGAAGACATGGCGGTCCTACTTGCTTTGTATCCAGTTGTCAAGCTTTGCTATAGTGCGTGTGAATTAATGCATATATTGGTAGTTGGAAAACTTTCTCAGAAGAAAACTAATTATCTAGAATATTTCAAGCAAACCATGTAGTGAAATACAGCATATGGCCAACCCTGTGGGAATTTCTCTTGACCCTTTAGATAGAACCTTGAGTGTCCGTTATTTCTGTGCCAATTCATACAACATGGCACCTGACTGCATTATAAGATTAAAATAATTTACAGTATTTCTCTGTAAAGGTTTCTTTTTTTTCTTTCATATATACATATGTATCTTTGTTCACAATGTGTGTTCTGAGTAAAATGAAATAAAGAGCAAGATGGAGGGAGAAATCCATTTTCATGAGTAGTCTCCACAAACTATTACTAATAAATGCTTAACAGTATTGCTTTTAATCTGTTTCTCTTTAAAAAAAAACCAAAAACACCAAAAAAAAAACCCCACCTTAATTTAGGGTTATATATTTACATCATCTTAAAATAAAATCTGCATAGTAAGATGGGTTTCTTACAGATGTTTTACTGATGAGGATTGAGAGTTTAGTCACTTTTAAGACTTGAAATCATTTCAATTTCTGAGATGTAAGTAATGTTAGTATTTTCACTCCCACTACTTAAATAGGTTTAACAACCATGCCATCAAAACTGCAGGTACTATGATATTTAGTATTAAGGCTTCACATAAGATGAGATTTTTATTTTCAGTTATCTCATAAATTAGCTTTTATCTATCATCTATTCTGCATCTCCAGAGAAGTTTGGTTCCCTAAAGAAAGAAAACATGGGCTTTGATTTTTTTTTTTTTATTTTTTTTTATTTTTTTTTTTTTTTTTAAATATGTTGAACTAGATTCTCTAGTCATCAGAGTTAGTGCAGGACCTTGCAGGTCTCATCACCTCCCAGGAGTTAACATAAACCAAAGGAGAGGTGAAGATGACGATGGGTCTTATTTCTATATTTTCCTTCATTTGTGATGTTAAAAACAAAAAAAACCCCAAAAAACCAACAACAACCACCAGGAAAAAAAACCAAACAAAACAAAAAAACACAAAAACTTGGAAGTGTGCAAACCAAAACAGTAACTTTTTCCTTATGGTACTGTAATTCATTAGCAAAATACTATGTCTGCATTTCCTTTAGCTTATTTAAGAGGTATCAGCTTGCTTGTTTGTTTTTTATCCTTTTACCCATGGCTGGGTAGAATTTGAAGTATATTTCAGTATGCTCAAAAAAAGCAAAACAATCATATATAGCTATACTTCTCTGCAAAAGCAACAACAAAGACTTCCTAGAAAACAACAGTATAATTGATGGAGGCATATTTTATTTCCAACTGTCAGCAAGTTCAATAATACACACCTTCAGAAATCAAGCAGGAAATATATTGGAGGAAAATAGAATAAACAGTTTCTAGGAGGCATAGAGAACAGACCCACAAAAAAGGCCTAATTGAGATGGGAACATAAGTGTCCTCTGAACGCAATAGCTGAAACAGCTTTTCAGGGCCAGCTACTTTGTCCAAACTGTAGCAAGCCATTAGCTGAAAGGACAAGCACGTGTGTTTTCAATGTGCCTCATTTAGATCCTTCACATCCTGGACAGTGTTTGTGCCTCCATGAAAATAGTTTATGAAACTATTATGGCATTTTGTTTAAGAACATCTTTTCAGCCTGGAGAAAAAAATAGAACAAGAATATTGCTCATGCCTTTTTAAAAGGATGCAGGTAGTGGAAGAAATCCAAAGCGGGAACTTCAAAAAGTATGCAGCTAACTCTGCATGACTCATGTCTTAAAAAAAAGTCTTTCATGAGTAAGCTTACAGCTATCTGTGTACATTTTGCTTAGTTTTGCTAAAGGTCTTTGTCTTTGACATAACGTTATTTTAGTACACTTTGCAATGGTGGGGCTGGGAGTAAGAAGTGCAACCTTTAGCCACCTCTGGACATATTTAGAAATGAAAAATAGCAATCTCTAAATATATTCATAGTAGACAAAACCCCAACCCTGCTGAAGTAAATAGAGATCTGTAAAGATTAGAGTAGTACCAGGATTTGACTTTTAATTATCAGTACTTACAGTATGTTCACACAATGCTTTTCCAGTATAGATTACTAATTGCTTGCTGCCTTAAAAGTCTTTGTTCAATTATATCTAGTAGAGAAGAGTTCCCTGGAGTAGCTGATCTCTTTTATAGAAGCTAACCAGTGTTGCCAAGGATTTCATTATGCTGTCAGGTCAAATTTTTAAAAGGGATCAAAATCCAGTGTGATAATTGTGTTAATATTTGGTGTTGAAATGAAACTGAAAATGTCTGGGAATTTTGGCCCAGGTTTGAGTTGTGAACTGTCTTGTCAATTGTGTAGGTGAGAAAATGACCGAGTGAAATGAATGATCTTTGCAAACTAAATAAATGAACATTCAGTAAGAAGCAAAAGTATCTGTGTTGCCCAATTAAAAATTTTTACTTAAAAGTAATCTTTTCCAAATAAAGTTAATCTTAAGAATATTGAAAGATTCTTCACAAGCAAGAACAATCTCTATGTATGGCATTCAGTTTAATAATATTCTTATAAAAACAAGATATGTGAAATCCCACCCTGATAAAAGGGAATCTCTTAAGTGTTAGGTAGGAAACTGTGGTTTTTTGCTTTCAGTCTTCAGCATGGGCTTTTTGAAAACCAGAGGGAGGGGAGTATTTGGTGGTGTGGGTTTTTTTGGGTTTTGGTTTGGTTTGTTTGGGTTTTTTTTGTTTGTTTGTTTGGGTTGGTTTTTTTTTTTTTTTTAATGCTTCTATTTACTAGAATGTAAAAGAGAAGGAGAAATCATACTTGTCTGAAAAATAAAATATAAAATTACTTTTGATCTAATAACAGCTTTCTTCTCCAGGAAATTGAAAGCCGATTTTAAAAATGTGGAATCAATGAAACCTAGACATATGTGGATACCTCTATGTTCACTCAAATGACTTGAGTGGTGGTAAATGAAAAGGGGAACATAATACATTCCAGTCTGGAAGTTTAAAATATTAATGAATCTAAAAATATCTGGATGTTTTATTCAGGTTCTGTTAAAAGGATTTCAGGTGGAAAGCCACTTTCTTTCCTGAGTTTGGTGCTCTCAAAGTAACTTTGTACATGTATGTAATCATGCAACATCTTCACAAAACATCATACTGAAACCAATAACGAGTCACTTTGGAAGTTCCTCTTCCAAATAGGGTCTTCCATTTTCGGAGGTATGACTAACCGGAGACTTCCACAGTATAAAGTGTATTAGGATATGATGAGTTTGACATCTAGTGTTGAAATTTTTGTTAGTACTTCGGGGTTTGTTTTTTTGAGAAGCACAGCAGCTGTGAGGGAACAGAAGAATAACGTTAAGGATCTCTGTTGGGGGAAAAAGCTGACAGTCCCTGCAGTTTTATACTGAATATGAATTCACCAGCCCTTTGCAGATGAGAAGGTGCTTTCCACTGGATTATACACAGAATGTAGTTAGCTTTGCAATGTGTCCATTTTATCCTGAGCTTCCAGCAAAGTCTACAGATACATGGCTCCAGTGAGAGCTCTGAAGTTGGTAGTGAAGAGAAAATGGCAAGGGGTTTTATTTAGAGTCTTCTGATAGCTGCGGAGGGGAAAAAAAAACCACCATAACACATGCATTGTTGTAGCTGGTGGTTTGGTTTTTGCGTGTGTGTTTGTGTGTGTGTTTCTTTTGTCTTTTTTCTTTCCCACGCAAACAGAACTTTCTGTTCTCGCGAAACAAGTCCTTGTTCTGAGAGAAAGATGCTCTCTATGACTGGAAATATATACAGTTCTTGAACCCTTTTCTTCATTCTTCTTTCTTATGCTCAGATGCAGTTATCCCACATGTGCTCTGGAAGAAGCCGGATGCTATTCTGTTCTTGTGGTCTAATGGAGGTGGGACAGCAAGATCTTTGTTTTTGCCAAGGTATCGACCAACAAGCTGGTGCTCACCTAAACACACTGTTCAATACAGTGCTTTTCATAATGGCAGAGCTACGTGCTGCCCAGCCTGAATTAATAAGCTTTGTCTTATAGAAGGTGACTAGGAAGACTTGGATCCACGGGCTAGCAGGGTCCCTGTTTGACTAGAGTATATGTAGAGCAAACTATTGCACAGTGCAGCCCTGCTATGGGTCAGGAACAGTGTACCCTCCTAAAGGGTATAGAGCAGCAAGCATGTTTCTTTTTGCATATTAAGGAACAATTCGTTGTAGATCTTCCCTGGTTACCACCTGAGGCAGAATTACACTTTTTCTGCTTCTTTTTAAATATGTTTTAATAACTGAATGAACAGCATCTTGTAATACACATCTCAAACATGTAGGAAGTTTTGAATTCAGATGGTGGTTGTTTTTTAGCTTTGTAGAATGTAACTGAAACAGGCAATCTCTCTCCTGTCACCAAATATGAGAAAAGGTAATGTACGTGTTTTGCTGCTAAACAAAATTGAAGCATAGGCCTCTAGATTCTCCAAGTAATTTGATGTTGCATCAGGAGACAGATGGCAGTAATAAACCAGTGGAGAGCTGAGAGTCTTCAACTTGCATCAGGAGCATGTTGGTCTCTTAATTGTCACCAGTTCTGGACTCTATTTAACCGTAAGCTGTTCTTAGAGGGGACTTAAGAGTGAAAGGCAATGCAATTATTGCCTTTACATGGAGGGGTCTTCAGCATGCCCCTTTGCACAGTTTAACAGAAGCTATGATGGGTTTCCTCAACAGCCATTTATACACTCTGGGATTTGTCTTTGCACAGATAAGAGATAAAGTGAACATAATCTACAGTTTGATATTGCATATAGTTTGCCAGTGGAACAGAGAAAGCATCAGTTTGTGTGAATCTGGTGACCAGCCTATGTCCTTCAGTTACTGGAGGACTCGTAGGCAGTAGGTGAGCCTTGAGTTGCCACCTGAGAAACTCTGATTCTTGTGGGCTTTCTGCAGTGCTGATGTAGTCACTTAGGCATAAAGTAACAAGCAGGTACATCTTTAATCTGTAAAAACGAGAGACTTGTGCTGTTCCTCCTAAGAATTTAAATACTGTGTAACTGAGGCCAGGAGAGCTTTTCATTCCTTTATGTGATCCTTTATTATCACTTCTGTGCTGCTACTGGGTTTCCATCATAAAATAACTAGATAAACTATTTCATTTCCTGCACAAACTTAAATTTTCCAGTTATCTTAGTAGTACTTTGAAATTCTCAATCATAATGCTGCATTCATGTTAGCTTTTGGTTTTAAAGGTACTTTTATTCCCAACAGCCCAATTAAACTTTCGCTTGCAACCCTACTTGTTAAGATGTGCTAGGACTGAGTGTGCCAGTCTTTGGATTGCATGTATTTTTCATGGCATGTAACTGCCCTTCTGTTTTCTCTTGAGTTGAATCTGTGTATCTCATTGCTTGGAAGTGAACCAGGTCCTTCAAAAGCCAGTGCTGCATGTGATGGTGTTACAAGTTATGTGACATGTTAGGTCACTTGGCACTGTCGAGACTGGATAGAATATTCAGTCAGAGCCAGGATTTAGCAGGCCAGAAAGAATTCTTATGCTTCCTGTTTTGTGTCCCTAATCAAGGAACTATCAAAATGTACATGGCTGCCACTCCAGCAGAAATGTTTGGATTGGTCCCGCAGTTTGATCTACATCCAACAGATTTTTGTTGGTTTTGTTCATGGGAACCTTTGCAGAAAGTGGCTCAAAGATATGATAGCAAGTATTGGATTGCTTTTGGCGCTATTATAAATTATTCGCTGTTCACAGATTCTTTTTTGTTTGTCCAAAACTCTAAAATTTGCAGTTCTGTGCAGTTCTTGTATCACTATATGATTCCAATTATTAGGCTTGTTAGAAGCAACCTAACATGAAATAGATCTAATACTGACAAAACCTAGCAGTAGTAATCTCTGTTCTTTTACCACCTCCTGCATTCTGAGAATTTTTCTTACTCTTTCTCAAGCTTTTGGCACCATTTTCTTCCAAGAAGTTGGATCTCCAGTCTCTCTGGGTGTTCATCAGTCTCTGTTCTGCTGCTTGTCTTGTCTGCCTCTCTCATTCATAAAAGACACCAGTGCTGTGAATTTAAGGCAACTGCAGTCATTGTATTTGATGAAACGTTCTGGGGCACGATCAACTCTCTCATGCATAGGGTCTTCAGTTTTCTTACCACAAAACACTGAGAACAAAAACATACTAGTGTTGCAAAATATTCTGTCAGCCTGTACACAAGGTCATATTATCTCAAGAGCATGCTTCCTGTGATTATTTTCCAAAATTAATAACTGTTTTCTTTTACATACTCATTTTTCCAGTGTGACTGTTCTAATGCCATTGTGCTGCTGCTGAGTGTAGTGCACATTTACATAACAGCCCCCCTTGTTGAGTTACTTTGCTGGAAGTTAGATAAAAAAAAAATTTTTATATGTAAATTGAGCACATTTGGTCATTGAGATACAATAAGCATGGAGCATAATGATACCACTTTTATAGCCACATTTCAAAGTATGAGTACACTTCATCTTTTTGACCCCTTTGTTCTAATGCTGGAAATAAATGTTAGCAGCTGAATGAGCTTCCATAATGTCACATGCAAAGTTTTTTAATCAAGGACCTAAGAATTTTATTCCATTGAAGAAAAATAATAACAGTTCTGCAGGTCTGAAGCTTTAAGATTATTTTTTTAATATAGCTTTTGCGATTATTAATTGCAGTGGGTATCAAAGACCTTCTGTTTTGCAGTTTTCAAGGAGCTCTCAGCAAGGACTGAACCCATATAGCTCATTGCCATAGGTAGGTAACATGTAATTATGACAGCTATTTTCTCTGTCAAAACATGTTTGCTTAGCTTTAGAAAACCTTCCCTCCACCAAGAAAAAAAATCTCTCTGTTTTGTGGGCCTAGCATGTACAGCAAGACATTTGAAAGGAAGCAGAAGGGAAAGAACATTAACAATTCTGGTAGCAAGACTTCTTACTCAGATCTTGGTGTTCTACTCATGACACTTTCCATGTCATACAAATACTGGATAGAGCAAAATCTAATTGCTCTGGCTACTTGTAGTATCTCTTCTCAGTGCATGGCTTATGAACAATATTTTTCATTTCCCATAATTTCCTCCCTCCACGTTTCCTTTTTGTTTGTACAAATAAAGACAATACCTGACTCAACTATGTCTAGCACTGCTGTTTGCTTTGTCTAACAAACAATCTCTCATTAAACATCTAGAGGAACTTCAGTAAGTGATCTATAAAATGAATCAACCAACCAACCCAAAACTGTAAGCATGGAGTAACTCATTTTAAGATGCTAGATAGGAAACAGAATTTAAGTTTAAGACTGACTTATAGATGATGTGACTCTGCTTAGCATCTATCATGTGTTATTTGTTTGTTATATGTGTATATATGCATATTTTTGAGGTATGTACTATATTGAGTTTTATTTTAGTGTGTTAATTTTAAAAATATCTCTGCTTAACTTCTTCGAATATGTCTTTCAATTTTTTTGCTTTTTATTTTCCACGTATGCTCACAAGAAAATTTTTCCACCCAATTCAGCCCCCACCCAGGAAAGTGAAAAATGTAAGGCTCATAGGCATTTTCCTCTTAGGTTAGAGATCCTCTTCTGTCTTGTTTTGCCTCTTTTAAAGATGACAAACTCAGGTGCAGAGAAAGGTTAAGCTGTTGGTCAACAAGAAGAAATACATAGTTATACTGCACTGAATTTTGCATGGTAATGTTGAATGATTTGACCGAGTTGCTGTTCACTGGGTAGTCTAGGTACCAACAGCCTTTGATACAAGGACATCATTCTGTTGTTTGGGTTTTTTTTTTTTTTTGTTTTTTTTTTTTTTTAATTTTCTTCGCTGTACTCATTGACACAAACATTACCTCGAGAATGTCGTTTATCCTTTCTTCGGCCTAGGCAAAGTGTAACAGCTTTAGCAGGAAGCTGAAGCCATTCCAAAGTACCTGATGATAGCAACTTTTAAATTCTCAAGTGCTTATCTATTCATGAGCATGCTTATCTTTAAACATTCAAGTTGCTCTAAGGTGAAATTTCCTTTTGAAAGAGGCTATTTCTGCAATTTGTGCATTTTTATACTGTTTCTTGCTGATTTTCATCTTCTCTTCTCTACCCTTGCCTCATAACCTATCATTACTATGACTAGCCCAGGAAGGTATATCTTTCCTGATTTTCTTTTACATGGTTTATGAGTATGTAAAGAATAAGGGAATTAAAATACAAAGCAAACAAAGGAAGTTATCTGGTAGGATTCATGTGTGAGGAAAAAGCTAGGTGGTCCAATCCCTTCACTAACTATTGCTAGTGCTACACTATCGGAAGATGGATTTATTGCCTGTAGTATTAATGTACAATTAACCTGACTGTATTTATTCAAAAACGATTTTGATATTTTGAACCTATAATGATTGTATGTTACAATCATTGAGTTATCTGAGACTACAAAAGGAATACCAGACCAAAGCATTAAGAATGAGTTCAGGATTGTTCTTTGTATTTTTAAGTCATAGATGCAAAAAAGGAAAAAAATGAGGGGCAGTATCAATATCTGGAAAGAATAATTACAAAATTATGTAGCTAGAAAATTATTCTGCAGTGATTCTTGGAAAATGAACTTGGTGATCTAAGGAACTTGTCCATAAAATTTATGAGCTGGATCATCATGTCTTGTATGGGTAGAACATGGGACGCATTTTACTTCACTTTGAAATGACTGAAATATTCTGAAGGCCATTTGTCAATTCTAGCACCATTGAGATTTTGGCCGAAGGGGATGGCATGTAAGCAGCTCAGTTTGAGGTGTCTAAAGTACTTACTACATAATCTAAGAAATCTGGAGTAGACGTGTGGCAGAAAGCCTCCAGATAAGATTTTCATTTAGCCTCTTGGAGGTTGCTACTGAATCTTCATTTTCAGAAGACAGTCTGTGCTCCTGTCTCATTTGTGGAGTGGCCTATACAGCACTGATCTCCTTTGTGCTCTGCCAGACTTGAGAAATATGCCCACCTATGGCCTAACTTGGGCACAAGACCTAAATCAGGATACTTACTGGGTTAAAGTCCAGGACTTGGGGCCCAGGTCACTCTCTCAACCTACTGCAATTAGCCCAGAAATATGGATGTTGCTGCCAGAAACAGCCCAGCTGGACTTATTCACGTGTCTCAGCCAGAGAAGGCTGGTAGTTAAAAGAAGGATCTGATTTATGCTGGGAACCAGATTTTGTGTGGAGTCACTAAAGAAGAATAATGCAAAACCCTTCCTTCTCTCCATCCCTCACTGTGCTTTCTGTGAAGTTAAGATCAATAAAACATTTTAAAGCTGTCCTTGGACACCCTCATTTGCCTCACAAAGCTTTTATTAGTAGGTATTTGCTGGGTGATACCATAGTTTTGCAGGCTGAGTTCACTTTGCCATAGTAGACTGAACAGCATCTTGTGTATGTGATATATTGGCTTAATACTAGTCAGCCTGTCTCATGAGCTAAAGTGTTTTACTGGTTGATTTCATAGTTCATTAAAAGACTTGCATTTTTCTCCAACAGCTGAGTAAGAAATGAAAATACCACTGGGTTGCAGAGACTATGCTTGTCGTGGTTTAGACCCAGCTGTTAACTCAGTGCCACACAGCCATTCACTCATCCCTCCCCTTTCCCGCTCTGGGTGGGATGGGGAGGAGAATTGAAAGAATGTAAACCTTGTGGATTGCAGATAAGAACGATTTAATATAGTGGTAACAGGAAGAATACCAATAAAAATAATAGGAAACGACAGGAGAAAAAATGAAAGCACAGAAAACACAAGTAATGCACAATACAGTTGCTTACTACCTGATGACTGATACCCAGTCTGACCTGAGCAGTGATCTGGACCTTCTGGGTAACTCCCCCTCAGTTTATATACTGGGCATAATGTGCTGTGGTGTGGAATACCCCTTTAGCTAGTTCAGGTCAGGTGTCCTGTCTCTGCTTCCTCCTGGCTTCTTGTGCCCCTCCTCACTGGCAGCACATGAGAGACTGAAAAGTCTTTGATCAAGGTAAGCACTACTGACTACTGAGCAGCAGATAAAACGTCGGTGTGTTATTAGCCTTGTTCTTAGACTGAAGCCAAAAGACAACACTGTACCAGCTAGTAGGAAGGAGAAAAATAAACTGCTACAGCTGAAGCCAGGACAATGCTACTAAGTAGTTTTAGTCTAAATGGCCACGCCTCTAGTAAGTGGTAAAATCATTAACTGTGACAGCACCATTATTAATAACATCTCATTCATCTCCTATTAGTGTTCCTTGACTTCAGCTGCTTTTTGCTATGAATATTATTTAATGCTATTTTAAATTATTCCCTAAATAAGAAAAGAGAATGGATTTAATTCATCTTCTCATAAAAAGCTCTGATGCTCTGTCTTCAAGTAATTATATACTCAAAATTTAGACAGAAAATAAACTGAATTATTCACTTATTTCCAAAAGGTGTTCTTATGCAAGGCTTGATTTACCTTGATTAACATAGCAATTTACCACACATTTCAAAAACTGTTGCTAGTATTCTTAGCTCAAAATAGATTTAGATACTTAAGAATTTCTTACCTTATTCAGTCAACACTGTTCAGACTTAAAATGCTATTTAGCTTTGGCAGGTACAATAAGATTTCATTTTAAATAGGTTTTGATAATAACTTAATCAGTGAAGTGACAAAGTGTTAAAGCTATATTTATTTTTATTACTAATATTTCCTTGCTAACCCCCTTAAAATGCATTTATATTTAAGTTGTGTGGTTCTTACAAGGTAAATGACATTTCCTTCTTTTCCCTGGAAGTGTTTAGGGGCAAACTCAAATGGTGTAGGCAAAACATCAGCTTCATGTTAACTGAAAGTAGTCAGTGAAAAAAACTGAAAATACAAGTAACAATCTGAAGTAAGCATTTAGCTTTGGTTTTGAGCAAGAATGCTTTTCTTCTTTGAAAAATATATTTGCTCAAATAGCTTCTGGAGATCGTAAAAGTGTTGCTGCTATAAAATTATGGAGTTATTAAATAGCAGAGTTGTTTTGTTTTTGTTTTTGTTTTTTTTTCTTCTTGTTTTAACCAATTCCACTTCTCCATATAATGCTTAGAAAAGATTAACTCTGGAGCGTGGATACAGTGTTTGACAGGGACTATGGCTGTAGGTAAATCCTGTTGCAGAGTGAGTCTTCAGTATGCTAACAGTTTTGGAAATTTCTTCCTCAAACATGAGCAATCTCTGTGCCCATTTTCAAGAACAATCCTTTGACTGTCCTTGGAGGTTGTGTGTGACTGGTGTTGGGTTGACTTTTTTTTTTTTTTTTTTTTTTTTTTTTTTTTGGTCTGGTTTGGGCAAGTCAGATGTTCATTATGAGGTTTAACACACCTGAAGTCTTATTTCCCCAATATTTTTGTTTGTTTGTTTGTTTGTTTGTTTTTTCAGAGTATAGAAACATGTCTGAATTATATATATGTAACACAAACTATCATGACTTTTGTCTGCTGGTTAGTCTTAGTTGGTCACTTGTTTTCAGAGGCATCAGTCCTTCCAATATGGATGTTACTGCCTTGCAAATGAGTTACCCCGCTAAGGGACTAGGTGTTTTTTTGGACCCTGTGCAGTAGGTCTTTTTTTGTCATTGAATCATACCTGTACAAGCATGGGCAGCAGTAATGATTAGAAGCTAAAACAAGCCACTTGATCTCTCCACTTGCTTCCTTAGCATTGGTTTGTTTAATAATTGCTACTCTGCAAACTTCCATAGGGGCAAAAAGGTGAGAATGACACCCACAGCCTTAACTGTTTCTGGATACTAGGTTTTGAAATTGAGCCCATTAGAAAGCTGGAAAGAAAGGAGGAAACAACAGATAGCACTTATCACAGTAATTTATTTTCTCTTCAGGGAAAAGTTTGACAATATGCTATACAGCAGGTTAATCTCTGAATAGTGTATCAGATTTCTGGGGAAAATATGGTGACAACCAATGAAACAATTTCTGCGGGAATTAAAAATTGGTTTAAGGTAGAGCTTGAAGCACATTTCCTAAATGGGTGGATGTAAAAGTAGGGCTGAGGCACTGAAACATGTGGATTTGCCATAGGAGAGTTGTTATATTAGCACTAGGGTTACTTCAGCTTAATTTTTTGTCAGTATTTACAGTGTTATGAACAGATTGTGCAAAACAGAGCTCCACTAAGTGTGTTAATGATGGATACAGAAGTGGTCATTTAGTTCCTGTAATGTTTTTTAAGACTGATTAATTCTTTACAAAGTGCAAGACCCAGCAAGACCCAAATGGCAGCTGGGTGCTTGTGGCAGTAGCAAAAGCATGGTGCTCTGGTGAGATCTGAAAGAAGCTAGAAGGAAGCCAACTTCCAAACAGGACATCATAGGAGAAAAATAAAATAGTGAACTTCCATAACTCTTACTGCTTAGGAAAGAAAATATGACAAATGGAGATTCTCTAACTGATGAACATGCATAGTTACAATAGTAATAATGGTCAAATAGCTGAAAATTATGGGTAATACTATGTTTCTTGGACATTTTTGGACCATTTTTTGTTCCTTCCTGCTGTTGGATATTGTTGTGGTTTAAGCCCAGCCGGTAACTCGGAACCACATAGCTGCTCACTCACTCCCCTTCCTCTTCCCCCCACCCTGTTCCCAAAGGTTTTGGGAGGAGAATTGAAAGAACATAAATCCCATGAGTTAAGAACAGTCCTGTAACTAAGGCATAATACAAAACTACTACTACTACCACTGACTATAACAATGATAAGGGAAATAACAAGGAGAGAGAATATAAAACTAAAAGGGGAAAAGGAAAACAATAAACACAAGTAATGCACAATACAGTTGCTCACTACCCACCGATCAATACCCAGCCCAACCCGAGCAGTGATCTGGGCCTTCCGGGTGACTCCCCCCAGTTTATATACTGGGCATGACGTGCTGTGGTATGGAATGCCCCTTTGGCCAGTTTGGGTCAGGTGTCCTGCCTCTGCTGCCTCCCGGCTTCCCCTCCTCCCTGGCAGAGCATGAGACTGAGAAAGTCCTTGGTCAGAGTAAACATTACTTAGCAACAACTAAAAACATCAGTGTTATCAGCGCTGTTCTCGGGCTCAAGTCAAAAACACTGGCTACTAAGAAGGAGAAAATGACTGCTGCTGCGGAACCCAGGACACATATAATGAACTTCATTTTTTTCATGAAAATGTGCTTTAATAGTATCCAGAAACAGTACTACCGCTGATTGGCATATTCCAAAATCTAGGTAGAATCAGAGATTTTGTGTTCATGCTTATCTTTGAATGGTCTGTATTCACATATGTACATTTTGGGCAGAGTATTAAACATATCCTTATGGCACCTTATTAGTGACTGCAAGTGTCTTATGCAATTCGCAGTGGCTCCAGTGTATGCTGGATCAGGCTCAAAGTGAATAAACTTGGAAAAGATCTATAAAAGCACTCAAACACATCTTTGCATTAAAAAAAATATTTTTATTTTTTTTTTAAAAAAAAGCTCTTTTTCTATATATTTCTGAATTAATTGCAGTAATTGTATCTGAATGTGCTGTGGCCCTGCACTGGAGGGGGGAGTTGCTAAAATACACACACATATACTTTAAGCTTTACTTTTTTTTTTTTTTTTCCGCTCTTTACACTTTCTTGTGCCTGAGGAGTAAAATAACAATGAACCGTTCTTGGAGAACTTCATTTTCTGGCCTTTGTACCACTGGACTATTTTAATTTTCTCATAGAATCAGAATATAGCCACTTTGAAATTTCAGTTTTTTTCTTTAATTTTCTTGAAATTGTGAAAGCTGCTTTTTTACTTTTTTAAAAACCAGGCTTTTGGAGGATCTCTTTTTTTCATTTATGGAAGGATCTTTATCTTGAAGGGGAGGGTGAGGGAATGAATATCCACTTGTATTAATGCTGGAAACAAAGTAAGGCTGAAGTATAATTTTCTTTCAGTGAAGCAATGAAAATGAGAAGGGATGCTTAAAAAGTGCTAATGAAGGACTCAATTATGAAGAAGCTGCAGAACTCAAAGAGCACCCAGGAAATTGCCACTTATTCATATTGTGGTGAAACACATTTGGTCCTATTGCTAAAATTTTTTCGTATTCTGAAGCATCTCTCTACCCTCCCCCCCCCACTATTGCATAGCCTTGACTCCCACACACAGCTGTACTGGTGTTTGGGTTTGGATGTACAGGAATAAGCATCACTGTGGCAAATATCTCCTCTTTACCCATAATGGTTAAAAAGGGGAAGGGCAGAATCTGGTGTACTTCGGGAATAAAAGGAAAACAAGTGGGGAAAAGATTCCTTGTAGAATCTGATGCATAATGCCTTCCTTGCTCAAGGCTTTGTTTAAGAACACCATCTACACTTAGTGTTTTCATTTGGTCTGCTCAACTGAGAGGTTACACAAAAGAAGTGAAGCATTATACTGCTTTTAATATGTCCTGTGTCAGTGAAGCAACATTTATTTGTTAGAAAAAGCCCAGTGACAATGGCAATTAGCTGATACCTCTATACTAAGTATTTTCACATCTTAGTTTGAAATAAAACAGTATTTGAAAAAGATAGAGGAACTAATGATAACTCTATATGTGTTCAAGGCATAGTCTCGAGATCAGAGCTCTTGTCCTTTGTTTTTATTATGGTTCCAAGCAAAGACATCTGAAGAGATGTGTCTAATTTAATGAATATGGTGTTACCTCACACTTTTCCCATTTAGGAAATAGATGAGGAGCTGTTTGCTGGTGGCTCTGTCATTAATGACAAACACCAGACCACAAAAGAAAGAGACATTAAATTATTAACTGCCTGATCAGCATCTCAGCTGGGAATTTCACTGGGTCATGAATGGCACCAGGTTGTCAGGGAAACAGGAATAACTTAACCAACTGCTTAGGGTTGCTGTAAGATGAAACCTTTTTACATATTTCTGGTGGCTAATAGCTGAGCTGGATTTGCAAATTGTTGCCGAAATGGAAAACAAAGTAATGCTTTTGATTCAATGCAGACAACTTAGACAATTGAGGTTTTAATTTACAGTCTTGTTAATTTGGAATTTCTATTTTGATAATTTAGGATTTCTGTTTTGATTCATGAGGAACTCCTTGGGTTTTTATCATTCTCCCCCTCCCTCATCTTTCTGTGTTCTAACCATCCATTAATACCATGTATGGAGATCTTCTGATACTTGGCAGTTTGCAAGAGCTTAAATTGTGTTCTGAAGCTCACTTCAGCCAAAATTCCAAGTGGTTCAGGTGCCACCATTTCTGCTTAGCATTTTATTTGAGGCTGGCTCCTTTGCCAGCCGTATGTCCTTTCGGAACAGCAATGGGTACTTGCAATGAATGGGTGAGGCAGTTTCCTTTCATTCTGGACCACCAGTGATGATAATCAGGATTCACCAAATATTAGAGGATCTATTATTCAACAACTGATCTCTTGACGTTTTTGTGCTAAATAGGAACAATCATGAGCAATCATGCCCCTGAACATTTATGGAGAAGACAGATAATAAATCTCAGAGTGGTCTAGATTTTCTGGGACAATCTACAAGAATAACAACTGAGGGGAAACTTGGAATCAAAAGGCATGCAATAATATTTGACCAGCAAAATATCAAAGATCAGGCTAAAAAATATTAGCTGTCAAAAAATGAACTTCGTGTCTTGTCTTGCTTAAATGTAGGAACGATTTTTCTTTTACTTGGACTAGCAAGATAAAAACACCCAAACCTCTCCAGCTCCTCTTGTTTATATTTTTATTGGGTTCTTTTACAAGCAAACCTTTTACAAGTCTAACAACAGTAAAATAAACTCTTTACATTGCCTGCTAGTAAAGCAGGGAAGTGAAATAATACCCCATAGTATTCAGCTTCATCAAATCCATTTCTTCTCTATTTCAAAGCAGGTTGGTTTGGGGTGACTTTTTTTTTTTGTTGTTGTTTTGTTTTGTTTTTAACTCCTAATGAATGCATTATAAAGATTGGCTTCTGAAGGGGAGAAAAGCTTTCATTCTTTTCCTTCTCATATTCTCTCTGTCATCCAGCTACGGTTTAGAAACAAAACCATTTTGCTCTTCAGGACTAAATTCATTTGATGTGCTATCAAAGTGCATTCAAATTTTGAAGGTCTCATTCTTTCCCATATGGTATTAAAGTGAGAACACTGATCTGCTGGCATTTCATGGATAGCTTGAAAATACTGAGCTAAGAAACTGCAGATGAAATTACTTGTAGTTTCTGCTTGTAGGTGATTGTGTTTTACCCTCCTACCACATATTAAAGTATTATTTCCCTGTAGGTTGATTGTTGTTCCTCTTGCCATCTAGTCAACAGCTTCAATTTGTTATTCTCTATAGTGATCACTTAAACTGGGGCCACTGAAGCTTTCACAGCAAAAGAGCTGCTTTAATATCAAATGTAGCTTGAGAAAGTTACAAAAGCCTTGCATACCAAAGAGACTCGAAGAATGCAAATTTATTTATTTATTAGTGAATTTTAATGAGAACTGTTATAGTAAATGAAGAACAGAGTATCAAAGGAGGGTAGTTTGGTTTTTTTTGTTTTTTTTTTTTTTTTTTTAAGTTGTACTATTACTGAAATACATGCCACTCATACCAGCCTGTAACTCTGACCTCTGCAACAAAGTCTAGATGAAAGTGAATTGGAGCTAGATTACATATGTGTGTGAGACTTCGTGACATTGTTCTAAAATCTTCATGATCATCTACCCCCTCAAGTTTTCCGTACTCTGAAGAGGTATTCTTCAGCAACTAGTGTATTACTCCTTGCTATTGTAATTATTCCACAATATCATAGGATACTTCAGCTTGTCTTCAGTGCGTCTGAATGGTAAAATGCTTTTGTTCTATGTAAATTAATAACTTCAGTATTCTTTATATTTTGTTTCTAATACTCTGTTACTAAAGGCAGCAGATTGTTGAAAGGAACAGGTTAAGTAAAAGAGAAAAGTGCAGAAGCTGGTCAGTAAATAAGAATCGGTATTTCTCAAAAGCAGATAAACACAAAGGTTTGGGAACTTCAGAGATAGCTAGGCAAAATAATGCCATTAATATAGTCACTTGTTAAGTAGTGAAGTATTAGTGCTCCGGTGTCAATTGTTAATGTCTTTGGTCATGTATTTCTAAACCTCCTGTTAGTTTTGATTGGTTAGAAAGTGGTTCCAAAATCAGTGATATTTTCTACCTCTTTTTGATGAAGTGGCTTACTGTCCATTGATGGTGGCTTGTATCCCTTAGCAAAAAGGTTAATGTTGTGTCAAGTGATATTAGCTACTCAAGAGTAACTGATAATAGAAATATAGCTTTAAAGAATTTTTTTTTTTTTTCTCCTTAATTATTATTTAATCTGCATTGTTAGACCTTTGTGGATGATGGTCCTGGAAGAATTTTCATGTCTATCTGTCTAGAGATTTCTGCAAAACAAATAAAAGGGACTGTGAAGTCCAAATTGGTGGTTGGAGGTCTTGAAAGGTCAGTATGAAAAGCCTATGATGTAATTAGCACAAGGATGCTTTGTGTGAAGCTTAAAAATCAAATACATGTAAGTCTGAATTTTTAGTGACAAAGATGAAGGTGTTGAACAGATGAAGAGAGAACAATAGAAAGGAATGTTTTCTCTTCCAGCATTTAATAAATGGTTAGGAGTTCTTGCAATCCACCAAACTTTATTAGAATGGGCAGTATCACTTTTCTAATTTTGTGAAAGGGAATGGTGCTGTTAGTTCACAGCTCAAAAGCGGAGTCATCAACAGCTGGAAGATTTCAAAGGAAAGAAATGATGTCTGGCAAATATTTGGATTACAGGGACCATCGATGCCTTGATCTCTTTGTGCTTAATGCGGAAAAGGCTCCCAAGAGCTTTTGTTCTGCATGTAAAACTGCTGAAAGTAGTTTTATTTATATTTCATACTACCTAGGCAAAATAGAGAAATAGGAGGTTTACCAGTTTTATGAGTTATAATTTCCATATTTATAGATTAAACTCAGTAAGTAGGTATTTATATTATCTACAGTAATTAATTTTGCCTAGCATGGTAAAATATTCACACTTGACAGTTTAACATCTTTTTTCTTATGACTAATTAGCAAAGCAACAATATTCACTTATTTCAGTTTTATGCAGGGAAGTGGCTTTATGGTAAAATTGTCATTTATCATTAATATGTGCAGTTGAGGAGGCTTTTTCTTCATTTTATAATCCTTTCAAACTACATATTGCATTATATTAATAACGTTTTACACTGGTATTCTTGCAGCTCTTTTTGTACAGTTAGTAGGCATCCCATCCATATTCCACGTGATCCTTGGCTCTTGCTGAATGACTGCTGCTCTTGATGGAATTAATTTGGAGGGTTGAAGGGCTCAGGAACCCTGCCATCATATGTTTTACTATATTTAGTGATAAATAAGTGAACAAAATTGTGCTCTGGTAGTTTTCAGTACAGACCCCTATGACAGTGACTTGTTCCTTGCATCTATCAAATTTTGGAAGTCTGTCTTTGTCTACTTGAGTTCCTCAACTGTAATGTCCATCTAGGCCTATAGTAGGAAATTTTTTGACTCTGTAATTCAATTTGTCGGCTTTTTTGCTGCTTTGATTGGGTTGTTTTTTCTCACTTTCTTGTATAGAAAATGCTATAGTGTATTTGTTAAAGCTTTTGTGAAAGCTTTTTAATTTCCAGAGGGAAAAAGGACTTGCTTTCTGGTGCTTCGTGTGCTGCTTTTTTTTTTTTTTCCTTTTATTTTTTATTTTCTCTTTCAAGTGCTGAGAGAGCTCAGTAACCTTCAGAAACTGAGGATATATCCTACTGAGCAGTTGTATTTGCTTTTCATAGAATCACAGAATTAACTAAATTAAATTTAAACTAAAATAATGTGGGAGTGTGACATTCATATTTACAATCTGCTGTCTTTAGAAAAGCTGCTGTTGGCCTTCAATTTGGTTCCAGTGCATACAGCCAACCTCTTCATCATTGAGAGGAGGGACAGCCTCAGGGTGTCAAGAGATATCCTCTGTAGGATATGGTATTCCTCTGTATCTGCCTTTTCCTTTGTAGATGCCCTTTCAGGAAGATTCTTATTTCCATAATTAGCTAAATAATAACAAAGTGGAGTCAAAAACTAACATACTTGTTTTCCCATGCCATACAAAAGGAAAATACTCTTTTATTGCTTAGAGCCAGATTTCATGGGCACACATACTAAACAGCAAGCTACTGGCCTGTGGGCTTTTTCTGTTCAACAGAAAGCCAGGGTCTGTTTGTGATGGCGATTGGTAGCAGTGAGTTGTGGACTCATGGGAAATATACTACAGTGCTAATGGCTTTTTGCAGGCTTGTCAGAAAGATTAAATAATATTGGCAACAAAATTCATTCTTTTGGTTGTGCCTATTTGAACACTTATGAAATGAATCAATTTCCACTTTTTCTTATCAGACATGTTTGCCCTTGTCTGAACAATCGCTGCAAACCTCAGGCACAAGAGCTTAATTCTTTACTGAAAGAAAACAGGGATGGTAACCTAGTAACCTTTGTCTCATTCAGAGGCTTAAAAATGAGGCTAAGTGGTTCTTTCATGGTGGTAGTGATTATAGCGTTTCAGCTTATTCTTTTTAAATTACGTTTAACTCATTTTAAAAAAAAAAATATCAGAATTGATATAATGCACTTTTCAAAAGGACTAAACCCAAGATCAGAGTTACTACAGCTAAATCATTCTCCTTTTTGCCTACTCCCTTCCTCCCCCCAATTGTAGTATAGACATAGTATATACGTCTAACATGTTAGCATTGTCATGAAAATAAGTGTGTGTTTTGTCTGTCCTTCTCATTGCAGGTGTGATAATGTTGATAACAAAATCCAGCCAGTGAGTGCTCTTATTTCTATAGATATCTAGAGACAGACAGAGAACATGGCATAGTATTCTTGTTACTTCCTCAGATATTTAATCCTTTCACTTGTACAAGCAATTCATAGTATTCTGGGAACTCTTTTGCAGAGCTTGGAGTCTTAGCCAAATCTTGTTCAAGACAACAAGATGACTTTAATGGATTTCAGTAACTACACAATCTTTCATCAGTATTACATTTTGAAAGCAGTATCTAGTTTTTAATTGCTAACAAAAATTTTTTTTGAAAGCTTAAACTACAAATTCTGGCTGTTTCTAGTCTACAAAAAAAAAAAAAAAATGGAGTCCTGTAGTAAGGCAATGCTTTTACAAAATGTAATAAGGAAAAAAAAATGCATCTTAATGTGCTTTTCTGACAAAGCATCTGTTTCTAGGCAGATAGATTACAATCTTACAACAATCACCTACACATACCCATTTTGTTGTGTCATGTTGGAAGAGACTACTGAGACGTGAGAGGAGCATGAGAACAGAAACACTCATTTAGATGCTTGAGTTTATTATTTTGTGGTTTGTTTTGTTTGGGGTTGGTTTTGGTTTTTTTTTTGGGGGGGAGGGGTAGTTTGGTTTGGATTTGGTTTTTGTTTTTTTGTTTGGTTTTTTTTTTTTCCCTTTGTCTGTTGCTTGTTAGGTATCAGATTTTCTTTTTAAATATTAAATGTGTTTTTTCTAATTTATATTACTAAATGACTGAGCATCATCTAGTGATGAATTAATAGTATAAATAGTATTAATAGTATAAATAGAAGGATTAATATGTTAAGGTATAGCAAATCATTATTTTCACTTTGGAGTTGGTGCCTGTTTTATTTATGAGTGAAGACCTACAAGAAGAGATAATGAGTTACTTCCAAACAGATAAATAGAAGAAACATTGCATAAATTTAAATAAAATATTGATTCTTTAAGGCACATTTTGGCCACTCAAGCATTATCTATCTTATTTAGAAATGGTGAAAGATTACCACTCCTCTCCCCCCTGCTCTGATATGTTACTTATGTTAGAATGTTACTTTTGTAGTGTGAAAAGCACTATAAGATTAATAGATTTTCATTACATTATAATTCTAAAAGTGATTAGAGAATTCTAAGGAAACTTTATAGCACAGTCAAAGCAACAATTCTAGTTTATATGCATGCTTATAAACTTGCTGGGAAAAGTCTCTGCTTGTAGGTAAATAACTTGCTTTTTTAGGCTTGAATGAATAATAGAAGCTGTTGTGAGAGCGAATAAAATTAAGCAAAGACATTCACTAGCATATTGAAGATAGGGAGCAAAAGTAATTTCTCTACTGTAGGTCATAAAGAGGATAACCATATGTGGAGAGTAGTAAGAATGCTAAGACCAGTAACCTGATTTTACTTGTGAGACAAGTAGTGTCATAAAACTCAGCAGAGCATAAGTGCATGGACCCTAGAAGTATTCAGTTTAAAACAATGTGACGTTTCAGTTATGGAGAGTACAAACCCTTAAGAATCTGCTTGCTCTTTTCTCCTGCTAGAGCAAAAATGTGACATCTTGATGAAACAATATTTTGGTAAAATAACCCAACATTGAACCATGGTAATATGAATTACTGCAAGATGGACATAGTGATGCAACAGCATGCTACAGGATAAAGATTCAAATTTATCTTCTTTATATTATAAAAGGCTAGTAAATTTTCCAGTATCTTTAGATTTTTACCGATCTTATCCCTGGTTTGCTTATTTCTTTGATAGCCTAGTCAACAGTAAAGGAAAATAGATGATGACTATTAGGCAGCCTGGGTGTCCTTAAAAAAAGCAAGCAAACAAAAAACCAAACAACAAAAACAAACCACCACACCAAAAACACAAGCATAAACCTCTTAAAATTAAGTTTCATTTTTTTACTAGAAATTATTTTCTTGTGATTCTTCGGTATAGATTAGACATTTAACTTCACTGTAGATCTGATATCATCCTGGGCATTAAAAATACTTCTGGAATTTAGACCAGTTACAAATCTGAATAAGTGAACCAGCAGCCTTATTTTCCAGGTGCTGCAGATCTCCGAGTCCAAAACAAGTCCTGGTAAATTGCTGGGAAACATGCACAGTTGAAGGTGTTCTGGTTGTGGTTGAATGTTTTGTTAATTTGTGTTTCATGATTATGCAGTTCTGGGTGAGTATTAGTGACTTTACCAATTACTAGGAAACTGGCACAGTGACAGTGGTTAATATATTTCGTGTAATTATAATTTCTGTTTGGGTCTAGGAAAAGAAAGCATAAAGCAAGCGGTTCTTTATGGGAGGTACTGCTTCCAAGTATGAGAGATTATTTTGAAGCAGGAATCATTTAGATATTAATTCATCAGAAGCAGAAAATAAACAAAGGAAGTTATTCTGACAAAGGCATTGAAGATTTTTTTGTTTGGTTTCCCCCTCATGTTTGAATCATGTTCAGAGGGATGATACTGGTTAGATTTACAGAAGCTCTAAAATGATTTTATTTCCACGAGTATATGTAGTGGAACTATAGGTTTTACTTTTTACTAATACATTGAATCTACTGGACTAAATGGAAATGCAGCAATGATTTACTGGCCATTAATTAAAGAAAACTAAATATATAACAAATGTATGCTAAACTGTCCTCACTTTCAAAGCAGGTAATTTTTGAGTGGCATCACCTTGACCGTCCCACAAGCATAGCTGCTCTTGGTGTTTTGCTCTCTACATTTCTAACATTCAGGTGACAATGAACAACCAAACACTTAATGATCTATTTTAAGTTAATTGTGTGCTCCAGTGAATGAGATAAAGAAGTTTTGTATGCATGTATGGAACAGCTGCTGAGGTGGGTTTCTTGGGTATTAGCAGAGATAAACAAGTATGAGTAATCTACTGAAGGTATAGAACCTGTGACCGGGTGCAGAGGTGTGCATACTGTATGAAGTGACAGGGCTGCTGTGATCAGAAATAGGATCAGGTAATCGCAGAGTTTTTAAAATCCGAAATAGAAAATGTTTAATTGCACATGCAAATTTCTATAAACTGTTCTCTTGAAAAAACCTTTATAAGGGGTAGATGTCAATAATAATAGCAATACTGGCAACACAGATCTAACTCTGTGCTTGTAGGAGAATTCTCTCTGAAACAGCAAGCTAATACTTGACTGTACTTGGTCAATGGTAAGATTTCTGCTGGACCAGTGATTTCTGAATGTGGCCCTCTACACCTGCTTTAAACTTGCATTGGAACAACTTCCAATTTTTCTAATTATCTTAACTTTCTTCATTTCAGAAGGGCAGTTCACCTTGGATCTATGAATTAATGGTTTTATTATGGATCAAATTAAAGTTTTTTGTCACACAGCTTGCTTGCTGTAAAAGGAAAAGATCTTTTAGGATGAATAAGATGAAGTGTCTATCTAACCTACTTTATTGGCAGAAGTCACTTCAGGCATATGCAGCTTTTGCAACACTTCCAAACCTTAATTATTTCCCTTTGTGTGAGCATGATATAGTAAAGCAATGTGGCTTTAGTGTTTCTCTGTTTACAGATGATGGTGCCGCATAAAAATTTACACTTAAATATTGAAAACTTGTCATAGCCTCTGTCATTTGAAGTTCAACTGTGCAGTCAGCAGATCCAGTAGATTATTTCAAAGAACTCTGATAGAACTTCTTCATATGGAATAAGTTCAGTTTGCTGTGCATTCAGAAAGCGTATTGTGACAAGCAGGGGGACTGTAAATGTAGAAAAAGCCGTTTGTACATGTTAGTAATTCATTTAGAAAACATTTGTGGCCACTTCCTCAGCCTTTGTTCCCAGGCTCCCTTGGCTTTTTGCATTGCGAAAGGTTGTTACACCCCACAGTCAGGGCACATCTGTAGTCCTCTTGCCTTCAGCTGAGGGAACCTGTCTTCTCTAGGTATTGTACAGTTACAGTTAGGATCTGTCCCTGTGTGTGTTGGGGTGAAAGAAAGATTAGAAAGATCTCACGGCCTGTGGCATTTTAATCTATTAAAAGAAAAAAAAATACAGAGTGCAGAGGTGGTTTTCCCCTTTTAGTTTCTGCTCAGAATGTGCTGTGTCTAAAATAGGTGAATAACTGCGTATCATTAATCATTAATAGGCTAGTAGCAAAACACAGGATCAACTTAATCCTTTTGGACATTGATGAGTGCATACTGCCACTTTAAATAATGGCATAAAAGGCATCATTGCTACCCAGTATGGATTTACCGTAGTAAATGAGTTTAAGTTACTGTGTATATTTTGTACTCCATACCCTGTTATCAATAATAGTCCTCAGGCCTCACAAAGGGCAACATGACCAGGAAAAGAATAATTGCCATTCTGCATGGAAGCGAGTTTATTGATGAGGTGGACAGAAGTAATATTTTTAGCCTGCTGGGTGTCCATCTGTAAGCACTTTCCTGGAGCTGCCGCTTCTCCTTTCTCTGGAAACTGTTATGGCTTTGTCTGCCCAAGGAAAATAATGAGATCCATCTATCAAAACAGAGAACAAACAATAAACTCTATACCTTCCAATTAATTTGTTTTTCACTTCTGTTTACTAATGTGTATGTAGTTAACTATCCATCATATTATATGCATGTAAAGAAGTACATTTTTCAAAAGATTGGATCTATTAACCCTTTTGCTAGCAAAATATATCTGCATGCCCTCCAGCTAAACAGGAGACTTGGGAAAAATCAATCCTTTTGAAGTGCCAGAACCAAACAACATAGTAGACTGTAAAATCATACCAACCAATCTTAAGTGTACATCCTCTGTTATGTTAATAACTTAAAGTACAAAAAAAAGCCCCAGACAACTTTTCATAGAAAAAAATGCATTTCAGTCTGGCCCAAAATCTGCAGTAATGAGTCATTTCAGGATGTAGTATGTCTACATTAAATGTAGACATCCCTCAGAAAATGTGTTGAACTGGTACTTAAAGCTGGAGTAGCTTCTCATCACATTATCATAATATACTTCTATACTTCCATCTCTTACGTGATTTTTCAATGTTCTTGCACAGGGATTCTCAAAGAATGTGGGAATGGCTATGGCTGTACCAGGTGCTGACAAAGCTGTATAATCCTTTTGGGCATTGATACGGTAATTTGAGAGCTTGGGTGGGGGGTGGGTTTTTCTTTCTTTTTTTTTTTTTTTTTTCCCCTTCTTTTCAGAACATTGTCAGTTAGGGGGTTTTGCAATTTTACATCTACAGTCTTGCCATTTTCCTAATTAAGAAGCACTTGAAACCAGGTATTAATCATTTATGTAAACAGGTTTGTGTGCCATTTCCATGTGTAAAACATGAGTTCAATTTTTCAGGACACAGATGGCATATGAGAAAAAACTAAAAGCCAACTAGACAGAAACATTAAAAAATCTGGCTGTCTACCACCACACACACACACACACACAAATAAAACAAATAACTGAGGAAATAGGCTCCTAGGAGTCAATTTGTTCCTAATATTTCATTAGCTTCTAGCGCCTAAAAGTCTTGAACACTGAAGATGATTCAGAATAGTATAGCCAGCCTTCTCAGAATATGTCTGGGGAAATGCCTAGTGCTAGAAAAGGAGTGATGCTTTAGATCTTGGGAAATCTGACTGGCTGACTGTGAATAATGTTGTATGAATGGCTCAAGAACTGTGTCATTGCCTTTATTCCCTCTGGAACATAGTAAAATTCCACTGGGGAAGAGCTTGCTTGCTTTTTAAAAGGGAGAGAAATCTGTTCTGAAGGAAAAGGTTAAAAGGCTTCAGAACTGGAGTGTGACGAAAGGAAAACAAGATGAGAAAGAGAGAAAAACAAGAAGAAAATGTCTTCCTTTGTATTTCTCTCTAAATCAAATCAATTTCTAGCTACCCTAAGTTAAACAATTGATAGATGACATTTCATGCAGATGAATTGACATTTTCCCAATTAGAGTTGTATATAAAATATCCAACAAGCAGGATTTTAACTAGTATTTTTTTTAGCAAGCTGCTCTGAGCCCAACCACAAATATGTCACAGAGAGAAGTCTGTGCTTTCTGAGTAACTGTGAATTAGAGAGGCAGATGTATAACCTGGGAAGACTTCCAGATTCATCTTTCTTAAAAATGGATGTGTTCAGCATTGGCTGCACTGATCAGGATTATTCTTTGTGACACAAGACATCATCAGCATGATGATAATTCAGAAATAAACCCAGGCTCACTAACAGATCATGTGTGTGTTTGATCCTGCCCTCAGCCGTAAGAATTGGTAAGTCTTAAGGGAAGGCTGATCTGGTGCCTTCCTGTTATTTCTGTCTTGATATTGGGTGGCTGAATACTCAGCTAGCATAAATTGGTGCAGCTCCATTCAATTTAATGCTTATCTAATGAGCTAAGCATTAGCTAAAAAAAACAAACAAACAAAAAAACCAACCCAAAATCAACACAAAAAAACCCCAAACACAAAAATGCCACAAAAAAAAAACCCAAAACCCCCAAATAAAACAAAAAACCCTCAAAAAAAAAAAACCCAAACAAAAAGACCCTAAACCAAACCATAACAAAAAAACAAACAGAAAAATGCCAGCACAGCACATTTATTAATCATTATTTTCTTATTAAACATTTGAAATTATGAAAAGTTCTCCTGCACTTCCCTGCCATTTTGGCTTTTGCCCTCCCATCTAGTTATATGATTGTGATTTTGACTTCTATCCTTTACTACTTACGCATTATTAATTGTTGCTACTGTGTCTCTTTTTCTGAAGCAGCAACAACTGTGTATATAATGCTGATACACAGCCCAGGACCCCAGTGTAATTCATTTAGACTGAATTTCAACACAATTCCTTTAAAAGCCATCCATACAAAGTGCTTCCAGTAGGGTCACACTTATTCCAGTAGGGCTGGAATTGTTTGATAATGTTGACATATACATATGCTTCACTACATCATTTTATGTACGTTGCCTTGTACCCGTACTAGTAGGGACTTTAACATTCATTGCTTTTGTTCTAGTAATATCTCCTTGGATAAAGGCTGCTAATAATGCAAAGTGCATGATTACCCTAGACTGACAAAGACTGCTGTGGAAAGGAGTGTTTTCAAGCACTAGCTTTGGAGGTTCCAGGTACTTGAGTCCTATGTTTCAGTATCAGATAGGGAGGTTATAATTTACTGAATTTACTTGTATAAAATTTACTTAAAGTGTGAGTTCTCATGAGATGAAAGCTAGAAGGTAAATGTTGATGAGCCCATATAGGGGACTACAAATAAATTGGGTAAAACTTACTGAAAATCTTGTTCAAAAGGAAAGGATTTCAAGAGCTGATTGTCATCTGAAATAACTCTGAAGAATTTTACTGAATTCTAGAGAAGGTAAATGAATTTATACTTTCCTGGAGTATGGCCTACATTTTATAAAGGCTTGGAATATGACATGGTGAAATGAAAAGAATTGGCTTAAGATATTTGTGTAAGATCGATCGGTTTCATATGGTCAGAATCCTTTCAGCCAAAGTGTTTAACAATCTGATTCTCTCACTATTTATAGTTCACTTCAGATCGTAGGCCATCAAGTAATGACAAGCAGTTTTTCCTGAGTTACTCCTAACTGACTTTGGTTGCCAAGATATTAAAGGTTTTTTGGCACTTGATGAAATTTTACTCATGATGTTTTATATCCACTGAAGGGGCTGACTAAACTTGCATGCATCTACTGTTGAGATGCAAGATAGGTAACACTAGGTATATGTTTTCACAAAGAAAAGAATATTTAGTATTGTGTTTTTTTTAATTCAAGTTATTGTAAAGAAATAGTGCTGAATAGGGCAGAAGTGCTGTACCGCTGCCTAGAGACAGTGTGTAAAAAGCATAGTATTTGTGTAAGGGTTGTCTGAGGGGGTGAAATGCATTAGTCTGAGTAATGTAGGCTCATTTCTGCAAAATTATTAAGGTAAAGGCTTTGCAGAGGTTTTTAATATGCATCACATACTTTCCAAAAGAAGGTTTACTATGATAGGCTGAAATAGCCTGGTGTCTCCATGTACTGTAATATGTAGTCTTTTTTGGTTGGTTGGTTGTTTTTTTCCCCAAAGTGCTTCAAATATTTCATAATTGAATAATGACTGATAAACTTATGTAAACAAATGTGCAAAAGGCAGGTTTCCAAGCGGAACACAGACCCTTCAAGCTCCGTAGGAGATAAGCCACCTGGCCTAAATCCACTACAGCACTTAAGTACGTATGCAGCTTTAAACACCTAAACGGTCCCATCATCTCACATTTTAGGTATCAAATCACTTGCATCGGGGGTAGGTAGCTTGAGTGCTTAAGTTTAGTAACATGCTGAAGTTGTTTGCTA
Source organism: Nestor notabilis (assembly GCF_000696875.1). Classification (NCBI taxonomy): domain Eukaryota; kingdom Metazoa; phylum Chordata; class Aves; order Psittaciformes; family Psittacidae; genus Nestor; species Nestor notabilis. Next base: position 55,280 of record NW_009922159.1, read on the forward strand.
GATTGGGATTGTTTTAAGGAACTATACACCAGTAAGTGTTTTCCTCTGGGAGAGAGTTTTGCCCTGTGGGAGGGAGCTGCGACCACATCTTGGATGACTTTGTCTCCAGAATGAGGTAGAAACTTTCTGTGAATGCTACAAGAATTTCTGTAGGAAAAACAGATCAAAAGTTGAAAAAAATGGATTCACCTGCTGTTCTTATTTTAGTTTGATCCTTGTATGATTTTAATTAGCTGTTCTAAAGGATACCTGAAAAATGTGGCAAGAACTTTAAGCAGTATCTATCTGCTGCTGCATGATTAATACATTTCTGAATTAGAAGATTAGATGTGGTGCCCACTGTGCGATGGACTGTACATTTTCAAGAGAGAGAGCAGCTTTGAATACTAAAAACGTGAAGAAGCGTAATTTTTTAATGAAGATTGTTCAGATCTGTTTCAGATAATAATGTGGTATATTAAGAAAAAATGTAAGTACAGCCATTTTGAGTTACTCTTTTCAGGTTTGTTTCTTCGAAATTAATCTATTGGAGAAATAATTTAATTGAAAAAATAGATTGTTCTATGAAAATGGAATCTGGTTCCAATATCCTTTTTACTAACTCAAATTGCAATGTTTCATTTAAAGTGGGGACTGTCAGGAGACATTGTATGGCAGTGGCCCATAGCATTATTGGCAGGAAACTGAGGAATGCAGCAAATAACAAAATAATCAGTTCAAAAGTTTTGGGCAGAGGAGAAAAGCTTTTGGCATTTTGAAAGAAGATGTAGATCTAGAGAGAGTATGACTGTTAGGACATCAGCACCAGGAGTTCAGGCATGCGATAAGATGGCACAAGGCAGGCATTGCTAGATGGAGGAAAAAATCATCAAATGGATCAGAGGAAGTGCTGTGTCTTTGTATTCTTTTATAACATTTTGACTTTCCATGCAGGTTGATACAAATATTTCTGGAAAATTAAATCCAAATTAGACACTACTTGTAAAGATAAAAGCCCCCTACTTTAAGCCTATTACCCTGGTACTATGTATATGACTTCCATTAGTGGCTTAAGTGTTGTTGCAAGCCTGCATAAGTATACTTCTGTTTTCACATCTTAAATATTTTTTCAAACTGCCATGGTTTAAGCCCAGCCGGCAACTAGGAACCACACAGCCACTTGCTCACTCCCCCCCTTCTTCTTCCACCGGCTCCCGGAGGGATAGGGTGGAGAATCGGAGGAATGTAACTCCCACGGGTTGAGATAACAGCTCTCCAGTAACTAAGGAATAATACAAACCACTACTGCTACCAATAATAATGATAAGAGGAATAACAAGGGGAGAGGACACAACCGCTCACCACCCGCTGACCGATACCCAGCCCGACCCGAGCAGCGATCTGGGCCTTCCGGGTACCTCCCCTCAGTTGCTATACGGGGCATGACGTGCTGTGGTATGGACTCCCCCTTTGGCCAGTTGGGGTCAGGTGTCCTGCCTCTGCTTCCTCCTGGCTTCCCCTCCTCCCTGGCAGAGCCTGAGACTGAGAAAGTCCTTGATCAGAGTAAACATTACTTAGCAACAACTGAAAACATCGATGTTACCAGCATTGTTCCCAGACTGAAAGTCAAAACCACAGCACTGCACGAGCTACTGAGAAGGAGAAAAAATGACTGCTGTAGCTGAACCCAGGACACAAACGAAAAAGAAAATCATAATATGTGAGTGTTCACAAAAAGAACTGCATAGCTGTGGTACAGAACTGGAAATTCACACTTTGCCAATTCAACTTTGTCATGCAGACAAATGATGGTTAACTTTATAGTGGACGCTAAAATTACATGGTGGAACAGGTTTTGTAGCTGCAATTTCAGCACTGGTTTTAGCAGTAGAGGTTTTTTTCAAATCAGTCCAAACTGATATAGAATGGTTAGCTCATTTTAAGTCACAGGAGAAATGATCTTGAACAGACAAAGGGAAGAGGGCATAAGCACACAGAGAAAGAAAAGAACATGTATTTCTTAAAGGACTGTAAAAGCAGGAAGGCAAGAAGTGCTCGCTGCCAGCCCTGCAGTGTCCTTACTTTTTCTTACTTGCTCATTATACTTTGGAGTAGACAAATTGTTGATTTGGCTCAGTCTTCACCACAGAGGATGGTGAAGACTTATATGCTTGCTGTTAGGTGTCTTGGCTAGTAGAAGTGAAATACAAACATGCTGAAGTCTTAAAAAGAGATGATGTTAAAAAGTTCAGTTTCAGATTGTAACTTTCTGGTGATGATTCACCAGTTTTTCAAAGGACTTGATCTCAAGGAATGAAGTCAGTAAGATGCTATAAAAATCAACCCCTGATGACAGTTTTCTGCCTTGCTTAAATGGTCAGAAGATGCCACATCCTTACTTCAGTATTTCTGAAATTGTTGGGGGGGTAGGAGGAAATCCAAACATGATTTCAAGAGGAGAGGAGTTAAGTTCTTTACTAATGGAACTATGATGTATTAAACTTAGACTATTCGGTTTAATTTAAGGCAAGTATGTATATCTGAGGTGCACTAAAAAAAAAAATAAAAAAATGAAATGACTATGATCAATCCTCACTGCAGTAATTTCTGACAAGGAGAGGAGAAGTAAAACAATTCTGTGCTTAAAGTTACAAATACAAATGCATAACTTCTTGTGAGGGAAATCAGGTCTAGTTTCTGCAGCTGTTGTCTGCAGATGTTAAAATTAAACAGTGCTTGTTTTACATGCATAACATTTGTGTTCTTGAAAGAATTTAGAAATCAATTTTTTCCTTTGGAGGTGTTAAGCTTGCCTGCTTGGTTAATATAAGCCAGTGCCCCAACCATTCCCACCAGGACTTGGGCTCCTGCTATTGACCTCTTGAGATAATTAGTTTCACATGTTTACATCTGAGACCTCAGACACATAAATGCATTTATCCTTGCAACATCCCTCTTGAAATCTGGTGATCTAGACCTGAGTTTACCCCCAGATCATTGTACATGTTGATCTGCAGGATCCCCAGGAGACTAATCCTCCCTTTCTGCCAAGAGGAACCATACTGCTTCTCTTGCCTGTCAGGTTTTATGCATGAGAAATAGGGTGAATTTTACCCATAGGTTTTGCCTTTTTACCTTTTAGAAAACAAGATGAAAACTTGTTACTGAGCATGTTTTAAAGTCATCCTTGTATCCTTTTTCTGAGGTATATTCTTCCTGTACAAAGTAAGTTGTAATAAAAATTTCAGTTTGAAAGAATGCTGTGGATGTGAAATAGTGCCAATAATTTCAGTATTGTATAACAGGGTTTTGAAAAATGAAATAAGATACTTAAAGCAATTAAAAAACATCAGATTTCCATTCTAGATGCTGAATGTGATTAGAAACTGTAAATGAATAATGCTTTATTCCAGCTGTTCTGGGAGCAGGTCTTCATGCACCAGAGCCATGCTAAGCATAGCTGTACTTCTGTTTATTTTCACAGCACATCAAAATACCATTTTGATTAATGGGCTTTACTCTGTTAGAGAATTGCAGAGTTATAAACTATGGGTATCTTTATAATAACAGAGAAGACTAAATCTGTGATGTGTAGTAAAATTTACTGAGATTGTTTGAATCGAAAAGTCTTCGGACAATATTCATATTAAGGTTCTATTTAGCAGTAATGTTCTAAGGTACATTTTGGTTCTTCGTTTCATGGAATAGGCAGTTTTCATGAACATAGTCTGCAGTAGTAATTGCAATAGGAGCTGAAGTTTATTGTTTTCCAGTTCTCCAGCATAGGGTGTTTTCACTCATTTAAAAGTTGGGGGATTTTTATATCGCTTCTAAACCCTACTACAGGAAAAAAGAAAATCCTCTGGCAATTTTCTTCCTAGTGAAGACCCTCTGGCTTTGCTGCCAGTACACTGAAGAAGTTGTTTGTTTGTTTGTTTATTAGGCAAGTGAGCAGTGTAGCAGTCTTGTGAAAACAAATGATGGACAAGCTCCTCGCATTGCCCGCTATCTCAGATTTTAGTACTAATCTCATGGGAACCCTTTTCACTTAATCAGTAGTCACACCCTAGTGATAAATTCATCATAATTCTTTGTGTTTTCTTTCCTGTTATGTGATTATGTGATATTTAATCAAAACCCTATATTGCTATTTAAAGTAGTGCTGTCAATTTGAAGATGGGAATTAAAGTTCTTCCAAAGAACTTTTCCTCATGTACTTCTTATTCATGTTAACTGTGTAAAAGAGCTTTTGTGTGAATGTGCTTCTTGGGCTTTAATCATTCATGTGCTTGCTTGGAACCAGCAGCCCCTCAGTTGATCATGTACTGTCCAAGTGACATTAAGTAATTTCCATGTTAACTTTTCCATTTGCTTACAGTAGTTTTATGAATGACTTGTGTTAATTCTCCCCCGCCCCATTCTTTCACTTCCCCCAATCCTTCCTTCCTTTATGCACAGGGGTTAGCTGAGAACCTGCCTCCTACCATGCTCTTTGTGCTGCTCTAGAAACAAAGCTAGGACTTCCCTTGTCATCTAAGCTAAAGTTTTATGTCATTAATCGCTTCTGCTCAGCGATAAGTGCAGTGAGCAGAAAATTGTGGTGTCCTTGGGTTATCTTCATTCCTTAATGCTTTGTACTAGCTCTTAATTCTCCATTAGGGTGTTCCCTTTGTCATCTCTTGCACCACTTCAAATATAAAAGCTGTACCATCCAAAGTGGAAAAAGTTTTTTAGTTGTGTGAAGTCATAGAAAAAAGCGAATAAAGCTTACCTAGTCAATAATTCTGACCCTGGAAAGCATCATATCTTCATCCATCATACTTGCAAGATCTTGAAAGCTGCTGCTGCTGAAGACTACGTAACATTTGCAGGCAATCTGTTATAGTACTTTAGTGTATTTGTCAGTAGGACATGCACCTATATATGTGTGTATGGTCATACATCTAGGGAAATTGAAACTCCCACACAACAATTAAAGGCCCCCACACTCCTTGTCCTGTCCACTGTGGACTCAGAGAATAATTCATTCTCTCACTTGCAGCAGACTTTTACATGTTTTAATCTGTGATTATATTTCCAGTTGATATTTTAGGAAGTGGCCAGCCCCTCTTCTTTGTATCATTTTGTCACAAAGATAGAACCACCAGAGTATAACAGAATTTAAGGTTTCAAATTCTGTGTTGTTTTTTTTGGGGCTGGTGTTTTGTTTGTTTTTTTTTTTTTGGTTGTTGTTTGTTTGTTTTTTAATTTGACTTAAAAAACATAAATAAATATGTCCTTGAAAGAGTACTTTCTATTTATTTTTTTCACCATATCCCTTTTTGTTTGCATTTTGTTTCTGTTATGAGCATTGCTCTGTGCAGCTTTGGGGACTATTTTTAATTAGCTACCGCTTTATCTAGGGTACAGGGTCATGCACCTGGCTCAGAGCTATTCCAAGCACAAATACAGCCTGGGCAGAGACTGGACCTGAGGAGAAAGACTTGGTGTTGGATGAGGAGCTCAACATGAGCTGGCAGGTGTGCTTGCAGCCCAGAAAGCCAGCCATATGCTGGGCTACATCAAAAGGAGTGTGACCAGCAGATCGAGGGAGGTGATTCTTGCCCTTTATTCCACTCTCGTGAGACCTCACCTGGAATACTGCATTCAGCTCTGGGGCCCCCAACACACAAGTCCAGTGGAGAGCCATGAAGATGATCAGGTGTCTGGAGCACCTCTCCTATGAAGACAGGCTGAGAGAGTTGGGTTTGTTCAGCCTGGAAAAGACAGAGCTCTGGGGAGACCTTATTGTAGCCTTCCAGTACCTAAAAAGGATCTACAGGAAATCTGGAGAGGGACTTTTCGTAAGAACGGTAGTGACAGGGCAAGTGATAATGGCTTTAAGCTGACAGAGGAGAGATTTAGATTAGACATTAGGAAGAAATTCTTTACTGTGAGGATCGTGAGGCACTGGCACAGGTTGGCCAGAGAAGCTGTGGCTGCCCCATCCCTGGAAGTTTTCAAGGCCAGGCTGGATGGCCCTTTGAGCAGCCTGGTCTAGTGGAAGGTGTCCCTGCCTGTGGCAGGTGGGTTGGAATTAGATGACCTTTATAATCTTTTCCAACCCAAATCATTCTGTGATATGTTGTGCTTTTGTGGGCAGACATCAAAATGGAGGCTTATGTTTTAATTCCTGTGCAATAATACAGCTTTGCTAGGAAACAAGGTGATTAGGTGTTGATTATATAGTTTCAGGTACATCTTCGCATTCCGAAATATTTTAGTACTGTTTTTCTAAAAGTATGCTACCGTACAATAATTGGAGAGCCATGAAGATGATCAGGTGTCTGGAGCACCTCTCCTATGAAGACAGGCTGAGAGAGTTGGGTTTGTTCAGCCTGGAAAAGACAGAGCTCTGGGGAGACCTTATTGTAGCCTTCCAGTACCTAAAAAGGATCTACAGGAAATCTGGAGAGGGACTTTTCGTAAGAACGGTAGTGACAGGGCAAGTGATAATGGCTTTAAGCTGACAGAGGAGAGATTTAGATTAGACATTAGGAAGAAATTCTTTACTGTGAGGATCGTGAGGCACTGGCACAGGTTGGCCAGAGAAGCTGTGGCTGCCCCCTCCCTGGGACGTTTCAAGGGCAGACCGGATGGCCCTTTGAGCAGCCTGGTCTAGTGGAAGGTGTCCCTGCCTGTGGCAGGTGGGTTGGAATTAGATGACCTTTATAATCTTTTCCAACCCAAATCATTCTGTGATATGTTGTGCTTTTGTGGGCAGACATCAAAATGGAGGCTTATGTTTTAATTCCTGTGCAATAATACAGCTTTGCTAGGAAACAAGGTGATTAGGTGTTGATTATATAGTTTCAGGTACATCTTCGCATTCCGAAATATTTTAGTACTGTTTTTCTAAAAGTATGCTACCGTACAATAATTTGATATAAAACGTTGATGAGCTAATTGTCAAATTTGACTTTAGAAGTAACAATATGCAAGTTAATCTGGTCAGTGCTCTTTTCAAAGAGATTCTCCTTGACTTGGCTATTGTAATTAGTTGCAAAATTTAGAATTTTAGCAAGGAATAAATAGATGTTTCTTGGCATATATTTATACATATGTATAATATGATATATATTGCTTCATTTTCATATTAAGTTGGACATTTGGGTTTGCAGTGAGAGAGGCATAATCTATTCACTGCTTTCTCCCAGAATTATTTGTTAAATGCAGGCATCTTGTTCTGGCAGTGTCTTGAGCTAGGATGGCAAACAAGGCACCAGGTAGTTTCTGGACATGGGGTTTCTGAGCACATTTTCAGCATCTTGTTCAGGCTCCTGCTCAACCTGGGCTGCAGTGGCTCCCTCTTGCCTGGGAGCAGACAGTTCTGGGCAGAGGGAGAGAGTGTCAGCTTCTGGGGAGCCATGTCTGTGAGGTAGAGGAACAAAATACACATACATCACTGCTGTGTCTGTGCACCTCAGCACCCACCTTCCCCAGACAGCATCCTTTCACTAAATGCGGAATTATTCTTTTCAGAGGCTTGCCTTCTGCTAATCAGCAGAGCTGATGTTCTGTTGTCCTCTTTTTGCTTTTATCATCATCCACTTAGCTTATTATCCTCTAGCATTAAATACGCTCTAGCTTTAGTTCATCTCACACACAGGTAAGTCAAAGGATGCAATTATTTACAATGTGTGAGGAGGAGGGAGGAAATGCATTTATTCATAGATAATTTTAAATTTACTATTCATAAAAGGTGGTGTATGGAGAGCTCTGGCCTCCACCCACTCAGTTTAGCCAGAAAACAACTCATTTTAGCCAGAAAACAACAGACCTGTTTAGTCAGAAGTAGTGCCAACTATTCCTGTCTCCCAGCAGCATTGTTCTGCAGGGACCACCTGAAAAATCAGAGGTCTGCCTTTCCCTGACCCTACAAAGTTCCTGGCTTTGCTGCTGGAAAAGCCAATATCCCTTCTAGTTCTAATGCTGAGATTTTGGGGGTTTTTTTGTGTTTTTTTTTTTTCTTGGCAGGGGACTGGGTTTGTGACTGTTGGCTTGTTTTGCCTACGTCAGAGAAACATTTCAGGGTTGCTTTCATAGTGGCAGTCTGGGGAGTGGTGGCTGAGAGGCAGATATTGGAATATTTTGTACAGGGTATTAAGGTTGCCAGAGATCATTCAGTGGGAACTTCGGGGAGAAAAAAACCCAAAGAAATTATCTTGGCACATGTTCTTAGACTATATACCATTAAATTACAGAAGACTGGATGAGTAATTTTTGGAGATAAGCAACATGTAAAGAACACATGGTGAAGGAAGAATATGTGAGTACTACCAACGCTTTTCTCAAGATATGAGCTAAGCAGCATGGTGGTAGAAATGGCTACCAAAAGTGTTTGTTAATGGCAGGTGAAAGAAATTATTCAAAGTCACAAGCAGGAAAATATCCTTGTATTGGGTTTGTGTGGCAAGGTTTTGGTAGCAGGGAAGGAGGAGGCTACAGAGGTGGCTTCTGTGAGAAGCTGCTACAAGTTTTCCCTGTGTCCTACAGAGCCAATGCCAGCCGGCTCCAAGCCAGACTCACTGCTGGCCAAGGCTGAGTGCATCATCAACAGTGGTAGCAACTTTGAGATACCGTATTTAAGAAAGGGAAAAAGTTGCTGTACAACTTCAGCCAGAGAGAGGAGTGACAATATTTGACAGAAACAGCTCAGCAGACCCCAGGGTCAGTGTGGAAGGAGGGGAAGAGGTGCTCCAGGCACCGGAGCAGAGATTCCCCTGCAGCCTGTGGTGCAGAACATGGTGAGGCAGGCAGTGCCCCTGCAGCCCGTGGAGGTCCAAGGTGGAGCATATCTCCACCTGCAGCCCATGGAGGATTCCACACCAAAGCAGGGGGATGCTCAAAGAGGCTGTGACCCCACGGGAAGCTTGTGCTGGACAGGCTCCTGGCAGGACGAGTGACCCCACATTGGAGCAGCCTGTTTCTGAAGGACTGCACCCTGTGGAAGGAACCCACGGTGCAGCCCCATCCCTGGAAGTACTCAACAAGAGCAAAATCTGTGAATAATGCTGTGTAACATGGAGCAGTGAATTCTGTGAGAGTTTCAAGCTAGGTAAGTGATGAAGAAAGGGAGCTTTAAAGCTTAAACAGTGCGCCACACTTCCGTAAATGGGTGCCTATGGTGTTTTACAAGGAAATGAATGACCTTCAGTGGACAGCAGGGATTTTGCATGAGGTTTAAGTACTGCAGCCTGTAACTAGTGGTATTTTTAGTATGCTATTAACCTACAGTGAAAGCATTTGTATGATTTAAATACAGCATACTCTTAAATATTTTGCTAGAGTAAAGGGGTAGTATGCTTAGCATATAGTAATTTCAAATATTGGATTATTTCTAAGGTCGTACAAATCCTTTGGTTTGAGTATTTTGAGTTCCAGGTTATTTCTTTGTGAGAATATTCACAGGACGTAATTTCAGACCTGTTTTTTGGGAATTGTACATGTGTTTTAATGTGAATGCTGAGATGCAAAAGGACTTACTTGGAAGTGAGTAAAAAAGTAATGGGGGAGTCAGAGTATTTTATATTCTTAATTAAAGTGAGAGTTTATGGTGCAAACATGTAGTTAGACAACAGCTATTCTCAGCTGACAGGGTTAGAATTTCCATATGCAGATATGCATTAGAGGGTGTATTTGACTATACCATTGCAGCATCTTATTTTGTAAATGGAACTAAATTGCTGTTGCTAGTTGTTTTATAAATTCTGTTACAGAATGGGTGTGGTAGTACTATTATTACACTTTCCTATTCAAAGATTGCCATGTAACAAGGAACTAAATATCAGCCATACTTTTCATCAGTGTCAGTGGAAGAGGAGGTGCTTAGTCTTTTGATGCATGCAAGGAGCTTAAAAGTTACTGTACTATTTCATCTAGTAGTAGTTCATCTAGATCCAGAAGTCATTTATGCCAACACAGTTGGTCTTAGAAGTATGTAGTGATGCTCACTGGCAGGAACCTCGAGAGTGAAGCCGGAACACTTTTTTCATTGTAACGGAATGGACTCCCTATGGTTTTGTATGGTATTTCAAAATCTGAGAAGAAGACATGTAAATAGGAAGATTGTGGTTTATAACTGATTTTACTGATAACATCAGTTTTACAGAATTATGATGGTGGGAATCCTTGATTGTCTGTGCTAACAGAAAGCATATTAATAGATTTAAAAGTCATGAAATTCAGAGCAAAAAGCTAATTGACAGCCAACTGTGGAAGCTTCAGTTTTAAAATACTGAACCATCAATTCTGAGGAAGAATTTATATATATGGAAATTAAATTTCCTACTATAGGGAGTAATACAGAGAGTGTCTCTTACACATATTGTCTATTAATTCTAGGTTCTTATCAGTTTTAAATTCAGCTTCCAGAAACCAACCATAAATAAGTGCAAACAGTAAGTTTTCACCCTCCTAAACTGTCCAAGGTTTAAAAAAACAAACAAACAAAAATTATTAGAAAGAACTGCATTTTTAAAGACTGAATTTTATTTATAGACGCAAACCAAAGAAGTGCATGCACTTTAAAGGTTTTGCTAAATCAAGGTCTTAACATTCTATTTTGCTTATGTGAGCTGTTAAGCCCAATGAATCTACTCTAGAGTGGATGTTACCCATTAAGACTGATTTAATCTAACAATTCAAAGCTACATAAGGCATAGGTGATGCTTCTCTGTTCCTCTGCCTCAATCCTACATGTGGTAGTCCTCCCACACTTTGTTTTCTCTGGCGTTTATCATCAGCTTTGCTGAGTCCAAACTTGTAGAAAATCATACACTTGAGTTTTCCATATCACTATTATGATTATTTTTAATTTAGCAGCATGAATCATACTTGGACACAAAGCGGTACAGAAAGATGAGAAATGGTACTTATAAAAATGATGTGAGCAAGACCACTTACTTTCTGAAGATCACAGAGGCTCAAAATAGGATGTGTAATATTATCTTCAGTAGAATGGGTGCTCAAACTGCATGATGCAGTCTTTAAACTCTAGGTCTTTGCAATTTTCTTTTTCATTTTAGAAGCTAGTTAAAGAATATATAAAACAACATATAAATTGCCTTGCAGGCCTTATGAGTGGGCTCATAAGAAAGATGGAGAGAGACTTTTTATCAAGGTCTGTAATGACAGGACAACGTACAACTGTTTTAAACTGAAAGAGGGTAGATTGAGATTGAACATAAGGAAGAAATTTTTTACAATAATGGTGGTGAGACACTGGAACAGGTTGCCCAGAGAAACTGTGGCTGCCCCATCCCTGGCAGTGTACAAGGCCATGTTGAACAGGGCTTTGAGTAACCTGGTCTAGTGGAAGGTGTGTCTGTCCATGCCAGGGGGGTTGGAACTGGATGATCTTCAAGGTCCCTTCCAACCCAAATCATTCTGTGATTTTATGAAATTCTGAAATATTAGAAGCTATGGTTTTTTTGGTTTGTGATTTCTATTTTTTCTTCCCTCTAACATTTTTTATTCTTCTACCCTTTCTTTGCTACTACTGTATAAGCATGTAACTGTAAGTGTTGCTATCCGCAGTATGACTCTTCGGTGTTCTGAAGCATCCTTGAATTTGAGGTACCAGCCTGTATTCCCTCCATAGACTTGCTTAAGCTACTGTTGCTGTTTTGTCCCCTGAGCTGCTCTGTTTTAATCTGTTGAGCACACATAGCATTTGGAAGAGCATCTCTGAGTTTTGAGGCTGAAGAACATAAGCTCTGTGTAATGCTCCTTTTCATGGAATGGTTTCATGAGACACTGATCTGTCACTAGCTCACACATTGCTCAGCTGACTGAATTACTGGCTGCCACTAGAAGGAAGAAGTCTTTATTCCTATTCCTCACTGAGCTATCTTACCGTGTAGGCTATGCTGGTCCCAAAGGAAAAGCAGCAGAAATTTATGTGAGAAAACATGGCAAATTTTGAGAGTGGATGGATACATAGAGTTCAAGTACTTTATTAAAAATAATAAATAATATTAAAAAAGTCTTGGTAAACCACAAGATTTGTTGAGGTGTAAGAAGAAAAGGGGGGACAAAACGGCAGGTGGAAACCAGGCATAGTAGCTTTTTGTAATACAAAGCCATTAGCTCAACTGCAAGAGATACTAGAGCTGAAGAGAAGTTCCAGTGCTCTTCCACTTCCAAAGCAGCACTTTGCTGGGGAGCATGCTCACTACTCAGGAGGCAGGGAGGTTTAAAGATCCAAGAAATAGGGGTGGGGTGGTGAAATCCTACAAGTTAAATCTTTCCTGCATGTTTACCACTCTGAGCCATTCAGAATATTTTTGTCAGTGTTTGCAGATACTCAGACTCTCCAGTCTCCCTATTCATTCCTCACTTGCCCTGTCTTTATAATGCTAGTTGTGTAGATTTTGTGCCTTAAGCAGTAGAAAACCCCATTCTCTTGGACTACTATCTTCTCTAAATATTGCAGTAGCTTTGAGGACTTATTTTGGTAAAAGTGTAAGGAAAGAACTGGGAGTATTTATGTGCTCATTTTCCAGCCCTTCTCTCTCTCTTTTTTCCTCTTTTGTTGAAATTATGATTATTGTTTTAAGCTCACTCATGCAGCCAAGTTTTATATGGGTTGAGCGATTAATGCCCATTGTTCCATCTTGGGAGACTGTGTGCCACAAGAACTTTTGATATTTGGGGGCTGAAATATTGGCAACAGAGACCCTTGAAACTGAGTTTGTGTTCAGAAACAAAAATCGAGTGTGAAATTTAATTTATAAGTGTGTATATATGTTTGTGTGTGCATGTACATGTGTGTACATATACACAGATTTTGAAAAATATATACACATGAATACCATATGTGTACATACCTGGCTGCTAATTTGTAACACACCTTAATGACCTGGTATGGTCAGCAGCTGTAAATATAACCTCCAAATCACTATTGCTTAGTTCATGATCTTGTTCTTCAAGGAGAACAAAGAAAAGCACATTTAGAATAGAAGGCTACTCTGTTCACAGAAGGAGCGCTGCATGAACAGCAGCTCTGAAATGTGGAGACTGGAATAACTTATTCTTGTCTAATGATAGATTTGAATTAGTTTAGGTATTTGAATTGGAATATTTGTCTCAGTCTTCCCTTATCTCTCCAAGATATATACTTCATCACACTGTTCAATTAAAAAGAAAGACTCCTGGGCTGAGTTGCTAAATTTCAGCATAAATTTTTATTCTGAAGTTTTAAGCCCCCCAAAATAGCAACAGGGAAGATTATAACTGCCTGACACTACCTTATCTATATAGCTGAGAACAGCATCACTACAATAAAAGAAGATAGCAGTGTCTCCCATTGATTGTTGTTTGATGAATGTAAAGCAATTTACTGGAATGCAATTAGCATTTGCAATTGCATTACCATGGGGAATTTTTTTTTTCTTTTATGCTGGCTTCGAATTGAAAAATCTATACATTTTCTGTCCATGAGTTGCTTGTAAGGAAGCTTTCTTTCTTCTTTCTTTCTTTTTTTTTCTTTTTACATTTCAGAACTATAATTTGTGGGATTCTGAAAGGAAGTAAACCTAGAATTTGTATGTTTAAAACTTGCTGAAGGACAAATTGTACAGTATATATACGGCAGTAGATGACTTGGATTTAAATTTGTAATGCTGTGCATTGATGGGGAATTAGTATTTCAGGGATTTTATAAAAAGAAATAAATCTCTTGAAAATCAAACAGCTTCTACATATGGATATCTTAGCAACATTTTATGAATGTATGAATTAAAAAAGCTTCAAGTACACAGATTAAATAAGCAAAGCAATATGCTGAAACAAAGGTCTGTGTACAATGGCAGGGCATTAATAGTGCAAGAAGTATCAATGCTACCTTTTCACAAACATCCAGATTGTCAACAAGAAACTTAAATATGTGCAAGTGCTTGGTTGGACATGCAGTAAATTTGGTTATGTCCTAGTTGTGATTATTTCTTCATCACACAGAAATTATATAGAAATTTTAGAAAAAATGCATATAGTTGTGTTGATTCATAATTTGAGTTTTCTGTGGACATGTATATGAATGATTGTCTGTTACTGGACGAATCTCAGCTGACATGCAGAGGGTGGCAATGGAAAATATTTGTTGTAGAGGGCTGTCAACATCCTTCTGGTGGTGACACATACATACAATTGCAAAAAACAATCTCTATGGTGCTTTTTAATGGCTTCTGTGTTCAATGGACCTAGTGCTGCTATCCTAACTCAAAGAGGATCACAGAGAATTATTTCGATTGAGAACTAGCTGTGAATGATTGTTTTCAAAATACAGTTATTTTTGACACTGTCAGTTAAAGCTGTCTTGCTATAATGGTGCATAGCATGCCTTAATCACTTTAGGAGAAGCTTTTTCTTAAGTGTTTGACCTCAGAGGTGTTACAAAGTCCTATTGTCTATTGCACCTTGTGTACCTTAATCTCTGTGAGGTCTAGAAAGAATTGCTACTGAATTCCTGGGTCCCACTGGGACGTTATCTTCTAACCTTTCAAAGGATTATTTTTTTTTTTTAAATGAAACTTTTAAAGAAAGCATAACAGACAAGAATAGGAACAAAAGACTTTCTGTGTTTATAAATATAATATAGTGCTACATCCTGCCAGTTCTTTTTTCCACTGAAAACTTCCTTCAATTATTATGATAACAATGCCATTGTGATAGTAACCTTTTCAACTGGGGTTGGCATTAATATTTTAGTGGAGTTACAATTGCCTGTGTGCACCATTGCTACCTTGCTTAGGAAAAAGAATGCTATCGCATTTAACCCCATTCTCTGCTCCAATCAGGCTATGCACTGGCATGTCTGCTGTCTTAAGGAGAGGCTAGAGGCTTTGGGACACGTTTTGTGTTAGTAATAGGCAGATGTAATTTAGGAAGACTCACTAGGGTAGCAATATAGTCCCTGCTTCCTTCATAATTAACTCTTTACTGCACTTTCCTTTAACATCAGTAAGCAGTTACTTACTTATTTTTTTTCACACGTTCTTGAGGCAAAAGGCTGGATACTTTTGCCACATTGACACAGCCTCAAATTTTCTGTCACTTAACTTCTATGCAGACCTGTATCTACCAATACAACATGTAAGATGCAACAAACAAGGTAAAATTTTGACTGTATGAAGTGTAAATAATTTTCTAAAAATAAACCCCATAGATTTTCTATTTCCCTGGCTGAAATACTAGAGGCTTTGTACTCCTGAGTTTCAAGGCTGGATGTGTTCCAAATATAATTATTGCAAACAGTTTTCTTGAGGAGGGAGATTTTTATTATTTATACATAAAACTTTTAAAGTTAAACTCTTCATGTATCTCCTGTTCTGTATCACTTTCTTCCTCAGAACACAAATGGCATTGCTGTGCTTTTAGTTTCCTCGTCAAACAGTGCTAAAGCTAAAAGCAGGTAATGACTTTGTCCTGTATGGAGCAAAATGTTTTCTTTAAGTCTGTGCTGTCATTCTGTGTTTGTAAGGCTGGTTTGGTGCTTTCAAATATATGCATCCAAATTCTGTCTTAGCTGCTATTCTTCTGGAACACAAGTATTTCTTGGGCTTCAGTGGAATTAAGCATTTCATCCAGAAACTGCTGAGACTAAACTGTGTTTATAGTACTTGAGTGCTGGATGGTATCTACCCAGTGTCCAGACTGGGGAAAATGCTATGCTATTGCTTTTTCTGTTCTATGAGCAGTGATATACTGTGGCTGAGGGACAGGCTGGCTCACGAACTATCACCTGGCACAAAGACAAGAGTGTGCCATGCAGCTCTTTAAGTTACTTTGCTCTTCTGTGATCAATGACTCCTAGTTCCTGATAACTTCAACTTAACAGGAACCAGCGCACAGCAGGGGATAGGAGCCACTGTTTGTTGTTTTATTGATTAACCGATTAGGGTTGGCTAGTCTCTGTGAAGGCACAGCTCCTGTTTCTGGAAAGGATGGGACTTGAACTGCTTGCAGAGTCTTCACACAGGGACAAAGTCTGGTCTCTTGCCCTGTACAAGCTCGCTGCCATTGTGGGAGTCTCTGCCTGTCTTGATGGAAGGCAGTATCAGTGGAAGCTCAGAACCATCATTTCACATGGAGGCAGGAGTATAAAGATCATATGAGAGGGAATATGAGAGGCAATTGCTTCTGTATGTACAGCAAATAAGCAGGAAATCCTTCAGGAGATCCTTCATGGTAGAATTTGAATGACTTCAGGAGCTCATAAAAAGTATTTCCACTTCCATGTGAGGCAGAGATCCTAACTTTCCCTCCACCCAGTCCATGCCTTCAAGCATTATGTACAAGGATCTTTTAGACTTTTTTTTTTCTTAATTTTATTTTTTTAAGGACCTTCACTAGGAGTAAAGAAACTTTGTGGTGCCCTTGTAAGGTTAGTCTGTACTGAGGCTATGCAAGCTCTGTGCAGTGTTTTTATTTCATTTTGACCCTAGTTTTAAAATTGGTGGAAAGAATGGATTTTTGAAATCCTACCTCTCTATCAGTTATTGTATCCTGTCCAAGCCAGGGAAGGCTGCTGTACAGGTACAGTTACTATAAGAGAGATGATGCAGAGGTCTTTCATGTGGAAGCTGGAAGACTTTAATTCAGTCTGAGTGGTGAGTGCTGAAGACATGCTGGTTAGTTTCTGTGTTTTGAGAACAGATTCCTGCAAACACAATTTGCTTTGATTAAATATGTGAGCCACTTGAATAATGAATATTGGTAAAAGTTGGAAGATTGGGAATTGCTTACCTTTCTGAGGTTCAAAGACCAAATTTTCTATGTTCACCAGTGTGAAGGGAATAGTGTGTGAAGTAGTCATAATAGGTTGGAGCTACTTAGAAATGGTAAACTGAAAACATAGAAACCTGCTTTTAAGGCACCTTCTGAAACAAAGGAGGTAGCGCAACCCCTCTAAAAACATATCATTATCATCCTGGAGAGTGGGATTCATTTATTAAAATAAATAAACTGCTGCACAGGTTCTCATTGCCCATCAGGAGGATGGGAGCAAATATTATCAGTTCAGCTCATGAAATCAAATATGGGATTTGAAAAAGGTACACTGAGGAAGAGATCATGGAGGCTTCAATCACTGCATTTAGCCCAGAACTGAGTCTTGGGAGTAACTTGGAAGACAAAACTGAGCTCCATCTGCCAAAAGTGATGCATACCTTGAGGTCTCATTTGCATATTTTTCCTGATGATGAACTTTACAGGCAGCTATCAAAAACACAACAAGAGCCAAAAGAACTACCTCAGGATTTATTAGTTAAAAGTCCCGAATGAGAACAGTGAGTGCAATTCATTTCCAAAGTGTATTCTCACCTAATGTGTGTTTCTCTATTTCTACCAACTATGTTTTGTTTGGTGCTGTTGGGATATAGTATTAATTCATAGATGAAAAATAATTTTAGCAACTTGTTGTTAACACATTTGAAAGATACAAAGCAGATTAATAACAGATGATGAAGAACAAAGTGGAGGCAGGAAAGTGGTATCCTTTGAAACTACTGTATGTTGGAGACATATCAGTAATGGAAGCAGTGGGAGTTTTTCTCAAGGAGAAAAGTGTCTCAATGTAATTTCTTTTATGAATGAGATAGGTGAACTAATGGACGAAGTTGATGAAATCAGGCCATAAATGCAGAATTAACATATGAAAGTTAGATGTCCAAACCAGTAAAAGGAGCACGTATTGGGAAGAAGTCTGGCCAAGGACATAGATGTTTTATGGATATGCTTATGAAACCTTTTCAGAGTGGTGGAAAAAAAGACATGGCCATAAGGTTCAGTGGAAAGAGGACCTCCAAAGAACTGCTGTGATGGGGAATGCCAATGCCTCAGGATCTGAAAGTCAGGTTCAGTGCCTTGCAAAGAAAATTGCTAGGTAGAGGGACAAATTTGAGAATGCATTTAAACTCATAAGGAGTACTATGTACTTGGCTGTTGAATAAGAAATAAATTACAAGTAGGCAAGGATTCAAGCGACTGATAAAATGGTAATTTCTTGAGTATTTTTTGAGAATTTTTATTAGAGCACACATTCTTCATAAAGGTTGAGCTGAAGTCATCTTTCATTTTGGAAATAATGACAGCGTGACCATTTCTGTGCTACACAGTACATGTGAAGGGAAGGTAGATGGTCAGATATTCAAAGCTGTCTTGAGGACAGGGAAGTTAGAAGTGGCCCTCTGGGAAGACTGGTCTTCTTAATCTGCTTTGTGTTCCCCAAATTCACATCTCCATTATACTGTCCTGTGTGCTGGCTACAGCCTGCAGCAGTCTGAACAAGAACTAAACCAGCTGCTTACTTGGTACTGGTAACTGTTAGTCTTCGCCCATCATGCCTCCTTTCTCTTACTTTTAGGAAGGTAAACCAAGAATATGACACTGTGTCAGAACACTAACTGCAGCTAAAAAGCATTATTAACTTCACTTAGGAAGGGGTTTCTGCCTTTAATCATGTCACAAGTGTCACCCCTAACTCCACAATTCTTCACCATTTATATCCACAACAAACTACTAACCTATGCTTTCACTACTGCAAGGCTGAATGTTACAGCACACAGATGGGCAGAAGAATTAACTGACTGCAACTTGCAGAGTGTATTGTGTTCTCTGAGAAGCTGCTAGGAGCTTCCCCTGTGTACAACAGGCAAAATTAGTAAGAATAATGATACCAGACCAGGGACTTCTGGTAACTAAAATATGTGGTAGTATGAAAACCTCAAATAGCACAGGAACTGTGAATTGAGAGACAAAAGTATTTCATTTGCCTCTGGGAAATGAAACTGCAACAGTTAGCCACAGGAGAAGTCTGCAAAATCGGAATTATGGTAGGGCAAGTTCTAACAGCTGAAAAAAGAACTACCACAGTTTTAATGTTTGAATAGTGGGACACCTACCTATCAGCATTTTAGTGCTTTTAAGGACAGCAGATCATGCACAAACAGCATTTGTGTTTTAATACTTGATATTTTGTAGTTCCTCCTTTGTATCATTATGTATCTTACTCAACATTGATTTGGTACTGATAAATGATGTGACCCTGATTTTGTTATAAATTTCATTTCTAAATCAAAGGTGTGATAATTCTGAGTACCTTATTAGAATTTGGTTAACTTCTGTAAAAGTAGTTTCCTCTGTACCCATCAACTTTTAGAAAATATATCTGAAATGCAATATGATTATATTATTAATATATGGGGAGATTAAACTGTTCAGGACAGATTATCCTTTTAAAAGGTGGAATTACAGCTGCCATCATCTTTAATGTGGACTAAAATGAGAGATACACATTTGTATTGTCGTTAGCAGAATTTATAAGAGACAAAAAAGGATGGACATCTGAACTGTTGTCTCTTAAAGGACTGTGGAACTGTGGAACATTCCCGCATTATTGAATGTTTACGTAAGTAGAATGCTAGAACAATATTGTGCCATGCATGAGGGGGAAGCAGTAGTGTAGCAGAATTCTAGCACTGTATTTAGCCTTCACACATTAGGTACACTCAGGTCTGCAGAGGATGTGGGAGGAGATTCAAGGTCTGCTCCCAGAAAATGAGAAATTTTTAGGAAATGAGTTACAGTGAGGCTTCTTTGGATTCTCATATATTAAAACAATGAAAACTCAGTAGCGACCGCCTCTTCTCTCCAATGTAATGCATGTTTGCTATTTTTTTTAGTAATGAAATACCTGTAAAATTCGAAATATGCGCTGTTATAACCATAAACAAAGGGTCTTGGAAGGAATATAGCGTCAGAAATTTTAGGAATGAGGATTGTTAAAAATTAAGGATGACTGAGATAATCTTTGATGTACTACTGGTTTGCTCATGGTTCCCAGGGAAAAAGTTCCCAGTAAAAATAAAATAACCAACTTTCTCCTTTTACCAATATAATAAGTCTGTCATATTTGAACTTCAAAACATGCCTAATCCTCCGTTTGTGTTGGGTTTGGGGTTTTGGTTGTTTTGGGGTTTTTTTAAGTATCAAAAGCTCTTGCCAGCTTCAAAAGTTTTAGGGCTTAATTCTGATTATGATAAGGGTTACTGCTTTTTAAATCCAATTTGAACTGTATTTCATGTCTTAATTACTCAAGAATATGTGCCTTAGTTGGTTTTGATCTGAATAGTATGAAACGTGAAAATATACTTATCTGTCGTGGTTTAAGCCCAGCCGGCAA
>NW_009922160.1:0-30757 GCF_000696875.1 Nestor notabilis
TGAAGGAGGAAGGTTGCTGTGCTGCAGCATCCTCGTCCTGCTCTGCGAACGCAGCTTCAGTGTGGCCAAATCGCCACCAAATTCGGAAAGATGTACTTGTTTCTCCCGTCTCCCTCTACCTAGGGAGAAACATGGCAGCCTGCCGCGGCCAGCTGACCGCCCGGGCTGTCGGGTTAATGTTACAGCAGCAGGCTGGGCGGTGAGGGGGGAGACATGGGTTTTCGGCTGTGCCTTACAGGTAGATGCAACTACCTCCCCACACAGGCTCCCCAGTGGAGCCATCCTGCTTTCCCCCCTTTCAGTACAGGGGAAAAGAGGCCCCATTCCGGAGCTGGAGGACACGTTGCAGGTCATTGCGAGCTCAGCGTCTTGCACCCTGCAAAGAGACAGCTAAAGCACTGCCTGTGCACAACGGAGGATTATTATGACAAAAATTACCCATGAAAATAAGCTTCCTCTCTAAGAGGTTAAGTTAGAAGAAAGACAAGGACTCGGAATTGAAGAAGCACCAGATTTAAGGTGATTGTCCTTTTGGAGCAGTGCATTAGCACACAGTCCTGAATTAACAGATCACACACCTGTCTGAGCCTTTTTATGACCCTTGCCTAATTCAGTGAACCACTCACAATGTGCAAGTGTAGCCGATTTATTTTGCAGAGCAACATCTTATGTTTTCAACTGCCTGATTTACAGAGAAGATGGAGTCCATAAGAAAATTAATTCTGCCTTCAAAAGTCACATACTAAGGCCATGTCAGAGCAATAAAAAACTCCATTATTTCAAATTCTTACTTGTTCACTAACTCCTTGAAAGTATTTCTGTACAGCTTTCTGCCTCTATGATATTTTCCTATTTGCACCATCTTTTCTTTACCTTAGCAACTGTATATTTTACACTACCACCTTTAAGTATATATACATCATAAAGCAGTACAAGCTAGGTTTCACTTCTCGGGTAGTTCTAACATCCCACATGCCAGACATTCACATCTGTGCATGTCATCCCAAGCTCTTATACCCAATAGGGGCACCACTGAGTTGCAATTCATCTGATCTGTTCTAATTCTGGATTGAGAGGAACAATTCCTTTAGGGGTGCCTGTTTGTTCACATTGACCATAAAAAGCACATAGACTGCTGGATCTGAATAACAATGTATTTTTAAAAAAAATCTTCTTTCATGCCTTACGTAGCTGTATACTGATACAGATCTAAAGAGAGGTGGCATCTGAAGTCAGAAAGGTTTGTACTTTTCTCCCCCCATTTACGTTAGTCTAAAATGAAAGATACTACCTCGGCTTTACAAACCTTTCCTTAGCCTATAGCTTCCTTAACTCCTGCTACCTGTAAGGGCAAAGCAAATAATACTGTAGGTTTGACAAACAGAAGTTCAAAATACTTTTGAATAGCTGAATGCACAAGTATTCTTGTGCCTGACCCTTAAGAACTAGACCTGCAAAGAAGTCCATAAGGAAACACAAAAGATACTTTGTTTTCTGCTTCTGCCTGCTAAACAAGGGAATGTATGCTTCAGCCAGAAAAGGCCTGCCCCATGAGAACAAGGCCCATTACAACATGCACCTTCATGCCAGGCTGAAAAAGATATAAATATCTCTTGTGTTACCACTACTTGTAAACCATTATGCAAGTCTCCAGGCTGGCAGCCGTTATGAAATCACGCCTGTATTTTCTTTCTGAAACTTGAGTTTACTGAACGCAGAAATACTTCATCTTACATAGAACAGATCAATGAGGTCATGGTGGATCAAGCACCATCTCAAGGACAGAGACAGCTTAAGCAGTTCCAGCAGTAGCCTCTTAATCCCAGCCTTCCTGGCATCCTTTCTTTTGTGCCAGTGCAACCATTTGGACAGCTAGATTGCAAGGTAGATCAAAGAGGAAGACTGTCTCCAACAACCCAAGCCAAAGCAAAAAGCCTCAACACTTGTGATTTTGTTCATTTGCTTCTTTTCCAGCCAGATAAATACCCTGATCTGGCTCGCTACACACATGTGCAGATGCTCTCACCAACACACAGGTGACAAATAATAAACCAAGAACTGGTGAGGGGCAGGAAATGCATCAGACAGTTTACACACTGCTAGAGCAAACTTAAAACTGCAACCAAGGAGGAATTGTTACTGCCTTCCTTTTTATGGCTACGTTGCTTTTTTTTAATTGATGGCTAAAATGGCAACCACATAAAAAGTTACCATAGACTGAAAAATACTAACATGAGAAAGAGGAGCCATTTACTTACTTTTATCTTCTCCACTATCAGAAACATAGTGCGGAAGCACCTTGGAGAAAAAGGATCCCCCTGTTTCCAAAGGGTATCAAACTCCAAATTGCTAAAGCCACTGCATCTCTCAAATACCTTCATTCATCTTGCTTTGCTTAGAAACAAGCTTGAAAGTTGATTTTAGGCACCAGAATCACAAGCCATTATGTGATAAGCCAGAGGGGGAAGAGAACTGTAGCGAAAATAAAAACATTACCAAAGCAGAATTTGCTGATCACTAACAAAGCAGATAAAGCAGCAGCAAAGCACAGTACAGGGCATTGTAAGAAAAGAAACAAATTGTCTACCAGAAGCCCAGCAATCGCAGTTATAAACCATTTGCAGATATGAAAAAGTGACTGACACCCAAGTCAATAAAAACAGCTCTCTGTAATGCTTCGAAAAGATTTTTCACCCTCAAAGTTACAATGAAACACCTCAACTGTGCCTTAGTCTTGCACAGTGTCAGCAGACCAGCGCTGGGATAAAAGAGGATAAAGGAGGACCTCAGGTGGCAGAAAGCAGCAGCTGCAGATTATATAAACTGCGTCCAAACCACTCCTCCTTAAGCAATTCGCCTCACTAACTGCCCTGTCCCACGGACTCATGCTGCTCGTTGAAGTAGAAACATTTGTTCTGCTACACTTACCCCAGGTATATGACTTTGACCTCAAAGGTCCTTCCGTAACATCCTGCAAACAAATGCAATTTTATGGTACATGAGAAAAAACGTGTTTCAGGGCTGCTGTTAGCTCATATTTGAATACTTAAACCGGATTTATAGGGGTTTTTCAGCTTCAGCTTGAAAGAAAAAAAAAAATCTGCTTAATTCATAATTGGGAAGCTATGTAAACCTGAACCTGGAGGTGGATCAAGACAACCAGCACCTCTGGGGACACAAAGCTCCCTCCCTGTCAGTAGAGGACATCTTTGGTGCTCTGTTCCAGTGAGAGTATGGGAGCTGGTCACCTGCACACTGAAGCTGCACCCAGCTTGTTTCAGTAACATCGACTCCAGTCCAAACCTGAAGGGTGTGCCAAACTTTAGTAATAAGCTTGGAGCTCTTACACCCTGTTTGAAAATGGGAAATAATAATTTTGGGTCCTTCTTAGCCCGAGAGGTTGGAACTGCAGCTCCCAGGTTTCAGAGTGCTCTGTGACAACATCAGAGCCAGGGCTCCTCAAGCCAAGCCTACACTACACACAAATGCCTCTCACAAGGCCCCAGAGTAGGAACATATGTAAGAGGAGACTCAAGTCTCCACCCTCCTGGAGAATCTGGTACCATTAGTCTCAGAAGTTCCTCTCTTACATGTTACCTAGTCCGTCTTTCTTGTTCTCAGATATACACTGGTAGGCTCCTGATGTACTGCTGTCTCTTCCTGTATATTCCTAGAAACTTTAACTGACCTGCACAGAACGTCAGAGGGTAGAATTAGGAATACAACAGAATACATATTATTTATTATCAGATACTCATAATCTAGACATTTACCTGCCACAAAAGTTCAAACCTTTAGAAATTAGTGTCTATTTTACACATTTTATCTTTTCATGCTACCTCTGAATGCACTAAGACATTCACAAACCTTTTATTTCATAATATACTATCTTATGAAAGCTGAAATGAAGAGAGTATGATTAGAAAAGAGCAAGATTAGTCACACACCCCTGCAGCAGGACCTGTTCTAGCACATTTCTTTCATAGTTTGAAACACAGTGATCACGACTGGGAGATGTACTGCATGTTTTCCTAAACCAGTCAGGTACAGAGGATTAGATCAGTGTGCAGATTCAAGGACAAATGAAGTGCAGTTTTAGCTTCCCAATTCTAACCACGGCAGTAAAAGCAGTATACAAACAGTTCATGGTCACAGTTTTTCTTAGTAATTCTAATAAAATAATGCAAATGTCAACAGATACTTGCTACTCCTTACACTTGCATACATAGTAGCTTGTCTGATACCAGGCATTATGAGGAACAGATCCACCAATACTAAATTACACAAGCTACTCGGAAGAGAATACTCTAACTTTAGATTTCGTCAGTGTCTACATGAAAGGCAAACCTGTGGCTGCCTGTGTGTCAGAGCTACCACGAGAGCATACGGCATAGAAGTGAGGCTACTCAGAGCTGCTGTGCAATGCTGGTGCCAGTGCCAGCTGCTGTGGCAGGCAGGGAGAAGGCAGAGACAGGAGCTGCTGCTGTTTGCAGAAGAAAACTGCTGAAAGCGCAAGAAGTCACTCCCATCACACCAAAACCTAATTTATGCTGCTCTGCCAGAGAGTCATGAGACAACAAGGTCAGAGGATTTCAAATCCTACCTAAAGGATATCTAAAATTAATTACCCTTCCTTTGGCTTGTAAAGATAAACAGCACCTCTAGGTGAGAAGTAAATTAGTTCAACAATGGCTGGTTAATTCTAACTAAGTCAGGCTTTCTAATACCATCTAAGATGAAGCTGTGTGGTTATGTATTCCTCAAGTGCCTTTTGAATATCCTCTGTCCACAAAGATCAGCAAAATGCTCAACTCTCAGAAATACAGTTCTAAAAACAAGGAAGCAAAATGATGGGTGACCAGGATAAAGGGACAAGCTTGGTGATGGCAGCAGTTACCTGACTCCATAGAACAAGAAACCCTGGGTAAAGGCACATCCTGTATTTGCTTACATAGAGAAACAATAAAATTAAGTATGCTCAAGCTGTTCTCAAAAGCATATGGTGAAGAATTAAGAGGGAGAAAAAAAACCCCACCCTCCTGCCTGCAACGTGTCCTATTCCTTTCAGTTACAGTATGTTTAGGTATTACTGCAAAGACACACAGTACTAAATACCAGCATCACAAATGTGGTTTCCAAGCTGAGACGGTCATTTACATAAACCATCTGACATGTTTCTCACAAGCATGAAACTTCCTTTGGACAACACTGGAGATGTCCTCATTGTTTAAGGGAAACCTCTGCACATATCCTGAAGGATATAAAAGACATTGCCCAGAGACCCACAGAAAACACTTTTTAACACTGTGTCACATGTGCGTTAATAGGTAACTCATTGCCTAGGCCATAAAAAAGCCCCACTTCTATATAGACCCACTAAAGCATAGTGCTAGCAAAGGACAGTGCTTTTTGTTTGTTTGTTTTATTATAGTTAATTTAAAAAAAAACCAATCAACTTTCTTCTCAGAAACCTTGTCATGTTGAGCATGATTGCTTTTAACTCTCCTGCAGTGCGTTCTCGTGTCTCATAACAATAACTATTTGGAGGTACTTTACTCTTCCCTTTGTAAAAGCACTGCAGTGTCTAATGCCCTGTTAAAAAAAAAAAGAAGTCTGTAAAAGTCACCACCTTTTCTCCAACAGTATGAACATCAGTGATCTGAAAATTGTTCTAACAAGACCAATTTAAGAATAAAATGTAGAATAGTAGCAGATATAAACACTGTTTCTGTAAGTAAAAAATGGTATTCAAACACATAGTAACTGCACATCTCCCAATTAAAAACCACACTAGAGCTACTCCTGTTTTGAAAAAACTAAGGTCAGGCTTGTTACTGCAGTAGCACCAGGACTGCAAAGTGCAGCACATACTGACAGGTTACCTACACTACCACATTATTTTGCTTTGCCTCAGTCACTAAAAAAGTGTGGAAGTCAGCTCAAATTCCTCGCTCATGATTGTTCCAATGAGCTCCCAGGAAAGGGGTTACACCTGGACCATGAAGAAAACGTGGATAGCTACATTCAGCTCTGAAACAGCACAATATAGGATACCTTCATAGATGTAGAAGTTATTGCCAAAGCAAGTTTCTACCCTTGCTTTGCTGGATACAAGGCAGGTATCTGGCTCAGGTAGATACCAGCTGATCAGAATGCACGTGTCTTCACTCTCACACAGCAATGAGAGCTCATTAAAGAGAAGAGTCACCAAGTATTACAGACATTCACAGTGTTACGCAGCATGGGAGTTGCTCATATTTAAACAGTGCAGTCTTTTTGTCTGCCAATTCAGTTTCAAGCAACAAACCTCTTTTGTTGGTCCCAACGATGTATTATTTTCTCATTCTAATTTGTCTGTTTAAAATATTTAGGAGTGCTCATATGAAAGTGATGAATATGCTCATAATTATGTCCATCTTTATAAGATCCAAACCTAAGAAAAATATTCAACAAAGCAAAACCATTACAACATGTTTTAACCCAGGCAATTAAATCATACACTTCCTACAGTATAATTAACACTCCCCTGAATCTTCTAGATAGCTTATCTCAGAAAGAGGACACAACCCTACTTACATATAAATCATGATGTACTTATGCTATCTAACAAGAGGTCTTTGAGTATAATGGAGACATTTAATTACAGTGATTGGATTAATGCCATAGGCACTCTATAATTGGAACTACAGCTGACAAAAGTGTGGTGCATTTATCTAGTTAAACCTAATGCTCTTTGAAATCAGTTTTTCTACTGAATTCAGTGGAGATATAATTTTACTCCCCAGAGTATCCAAATTCCTAAAGGGTATAAATTTTCTGCTTATAAGCAGATGTAAAAAATTAGTACAAGAAAAATATTCTGTGCTGAAACCAGCTGAGAAAAAATCTGAATGTGAATGCTAACTTCAGGCAAGTTTCATCATGTGGAAAAAGACTGAGCAAACTCCTGGTTAGACGGGAAGCCAGTGACTGAGTAAGAAACAAAAAGTAAGTAAGATCAACTGTTAGGTGTATAGAAGAAATTAACATATTCTGTATTATGCATGTTAGAAGTAGAAAATACAGCAGTGCTGGAAATTGTCTCTCTGTGGCAACATCTTTCTCAGGCTTCATAACTCTTCCACTGATATTCAGTGTAGAATAAATGCCTTCCTCTGCATTTTTGTTCCTTATATAATGCCAGTGGAAAAGTGACACCATTCTAGAAATAAATAACTTTAAATGTACAAACCTAACCCTTTTTTCCTTCTTGACATATGTAACATACTGCCCCAACAGTTCTCCTTAACTTTTGTAACTCCAGTTATACAGTATGTTTTAAAATGCTTATGCAAAGAGTATTTAACATATATATTGTATTTTGTGTCCTAAGTAACAGCATTTAAAGACCTCAATCCTCCAAAGTGTTGAGAAACGTGGGAGATCTCTCACCACCTATAAAATGAGTCACCACTCCACTTGGCAAATATCCCTATTAAACAGTCTCAGAAATTAATCACCTCGGTGAAATAAGCATTACCTTCAATTTATGCTACAACACAGCAGACTGATGTTCCCAAGGCATATGCCAAGTCAGTAGAAAAAATGGAATTACATATCAGAAGTTCTTCCCTCCTAATCTTCTGCTTAGTTTGGCACCAATCAGTGCCTCCCTCTTTAAGTTACAAGATGTCACATATTAATTTCCCATGAGATACACTGACCTAGGATTGAAATGGATGTCCTCAGGAACTTGGCTGGGATCGGTGACAATTCTGTCATTGTCAACATAGCTATCTGAGTGATCTGGGATCCTAAATTTGGCCATCTGGACTTCTGAATCACTTAAACCAGCATGAGATATGCGGGCATAGCCCAACCTATCAGATACAAGAAGAGTTAGTTTGAAGAAATAACTCAAGGCAGTTTCACCACATTTAATTCATAACTCTTTTTCCCAAGCGTTACTATATAACCGATCAACATAACTTTCCATTTCTGTAAATCTCACCTTCAAAAAACTTAAAGTGCTGTATAAACACAAGCATCACAACACAACATCGTAAGGAGAAAAACTGAGAAAACCTAAGTGACAACAAAAAAAGCTTAACATCTATAAACTTATTTTTTAAATTACAGTTTCAGTATATGCATCCTGGTATAACACACCAGCTTTCTTCACTGAAGAGATCTTGAAATTCAAGAAGGGAACTCTACCATCAATGGAATGAGCAACGAGAAAAATTAGACTGCAAATGGGGGGTTTGTATCCTTTAAAAAAAACCCCAAACCTCTGTTACTTAAGTAATGTTACTCAAGACAGCTATTCATTTCCTGGGTTTAATCCTGTGAACACTGAAGAATTTGCAGTTTATTCAGAATAAGCTGAACTCCGTTCTGGTACATACATCACTAAGGGAATGATTTACAAGCAGCCTGATATTAAAAGTTATGGAGTGCATAGGTCCCAGCAGAGGAAAGTGCTTCAATATGGGTTTACAGTTAAAGTTTCCACTAACTCCAGCATAAATCTTGGCTGGATTAGATCAGCATTTTGCTTCAAGAAACCCTACAATCATAGTTCAAAACTTTCATCTTCTGTGTCACATACAAATTAGGGCTTAGTCTTCACATTTTAGAATGATGCTGCAAAGACAGAGCTTTGGAAAAAAAGTAGTTTCATGTTACCGAAGCAGATTAGATCTGAATGCTTTTGACACAGAAGGATGAAACCTGTAACACTGTCTTTCTAAGTTATATTCAGAAATACAACCATCCATCCTGAGATCAGTGTTCCACGTTACTTTATGATATATCTAACTGCCCGCATATAATTGTTTAGGATGTAAGACTCTTCCACAATTACCTACAGAAGGGTATAAAATTGACTGTCATAAAAATAATTAAAACCAATGAATAAATGATCCACTTTAACATACCTTATTACTCCTCGATACATAATATAACTACACCATCTGTCATGATCTGTACTGTCAATATCCTACAAGTGAAATGGGTAAAAAAAGTCAAACAAATAAGGCAAGCCTTCCTCACGGGTAGGGTTTAAATCAGTAACAGAACCAACATGTAAACGTGCTGCAGAAAAAAAGATGTTTTGCCTAAAATATTGAAATAAGGTAGAAAGAAAAAAACCCACAGACAAATCAGACAATTTTTTGACATCTCCTGACAGAAAACCAAACTGCAGAACTCAGTTTTAAAACAAAAAAATCACAAAATTAGAGGTTGGAAGGGATGTCTGGAGGTCACCCACTCCCAACCCCATGCTCAAAGTAACTTCAAGCAGGTTGCTCAGGGTCTTGTGCAGCCAACTTTTGAGTATCTCCAAGGATGGAGATTTCACAACTTCTCTGGGCCTCTGTTCTAATGCTTAACAACCCTAATTGTGATTTTGGTCTTCTGCTATCCAACTGGCATTTCTCTTGTGGTAACTGCTGTCCATTGCTTCCTGTTCTTTCACTGTGCAACTCCACCCTATAACATGTCATGAGGTAGCTGAAGATTGTGTTTAAAAATGTGCCTGTGTTTTCTCATGTGTCTATTTCTAAGTTACCAATTTGAAATATTAGGCTGAATGTTTCAAATATGTATTATCTCCAACTGCTAAAAGAATCAGTATTTTTACCTTACCTGAACGTTTCCATTTTCTACTAATTCAGTATAATCTCTGGATCCAGGAGCTGAAGTGATGTATCCTAGAAATACAACTTGCTTAGAGCTAGTCTTCAATATATTTGAAACAGCTATAGCCTGGAGTTTTCTGTCTAAGTCCTCCCTGAAAGAAATGGGAAAGACTTTAACATATATACATTTTAGCTCAGAATCTTTGTGCGATAATATAGTGAACCACAAACAAATCTGGTACCTTTTTTATTGTTCAGTATTAGAGAGTATGCAAGTTTACAAAAAGCTCAGTGATTCAAAATAGTCCCTGTGTTCAATAAAAGCCACATGGTCATGGTAGATGTAATTAGGGTTTTCTTTCTAACCATTATAGACCAACTTTTTCTGTTACTGTTTTGTTTTTAATACTGATCTCATCACTAGGAAATGTGAATGTTCTTCAGTTATCTGAGGCTCTGTCTCTGCCTGCACTTGAAATTCAACTGGGCTAGCACAGTGTGGTACGTAACAAAGAACTCACATGCTAAGAAGATGGACATATCATGGTAAATAGTCTTAATGTCTGAGTCATGTAATTTATGAAATGTGACTTAAAAGCTCTGTCATTCCATTAACATTACTTAACAGCATTTGGCACGTACTCTTTAACAAGATTTGTACAACAGTTCCAATATGACCAGAAGTGATAGTATAAGTGGAGCCTGGTAAAATACTGCGCTGCATCCCAGTGTCCTTGGATTTGTCATAACATAATGTAAGGGGGTTCTCCTTCTGTGATTCTTCATGTTAATAACTTCAGTTGTATAAAGCGTGTTCTCTTCTGTATTTTGTAGACTGGGCTAAATACCATTGAGACAGGGAATTGATTTTGGAATCTGTAATCCTAAAAGGGGACAAGAATTTAAATGCTGCTGTGCTTTCTAAATAGCAGTAATTCTTACTGAAGTAAATGCGTTAGGAAGAAAGAGCACACAAACAGGAGACGAAAAACCCAAACCATTGGAACAGACGCCTGGTATACACGAAGTTGCCTGCTCAGCTAGCTGCTCTTTCCAGAATTCCGCTTCTGCAGAAGATGGGTTCTTTTAAATGACACAAAGCATTGTTATATTCCCATGTTTTAAAAACAGTCTTAAAAAAAATCCCTACTTATCCAGTATTCTATAGTTTGTAATCCAAGCAGCAGATCAAAAAAGATGAAACACAAGCAGTTGTGTGTGCCATTTACAAATTCATTCACCCCAAAACAAAATCTAATTTGCTGTTATTTCCCATGTGTCTCCTATTTTCTCCTTCATCTTTATCTCATCTCGCTGTGAGAGGGAATACACTGCTATTTTCTTACACTTTGACAAGAGTTTTTCAGAGAGGCAAGTCTAATCATCTGTGTGAGGCACAGAAAATTCCTTTCTTGGGTTCAAACTGGGAGTATTTTCTGACAACTATATGTGTTTAATAAAAGGGAAAACTACAAACCATTTGTATGCTTGAAGCACAGCTTCTGCACATGAGAAGGAAATAGGGAAACTCAGTATGTGATAATAAGAACTCTACTGCTTTCTGAGTCACAGTTTTCTGTATTATATTCTGCACCTAATCCATAAATTTGCCTCTCTGTGAATAATAAATATTTTTAAAAGCCCGAATCTTACTACATAACCACAAACATATTAGATATGGCAGCAAATAAAACGAACACAGCTACATGGAGCACCACAAAGCTATCCCTTATTAATATTCATTACACACAAGTAATCAAGATATTTTTTTAAAGTAAAGAACTGAAATATATACCTCAATCTCTCCCATCCTATATTTTAATTATTGGTATAATTCTTCCTTTCAGAATCCAGAGATCAGATTTCTTATTTCCAGTTAATACAGTCAGAAGGACACTGAATGAATATTTTTGTTACTGTTTCAACACTGTCCTTTCTTGGAGGTTTCAGAACTGTTACTTTTTATTTTAATAAACATCAACTGGCCATTAATGTTATCTATCTGTAACTATCTGCACTCAGTGTGGAACATAATAGATCTATTCCACATGCAAGAAGTCAGAAGGATGCTATCCTGCACTTAGATGTATCTGTAGCCCTATTACTTGTTGTGGTTTTGCAGAACTACATCTTTTTATCTCTAGTAACTCAGATATTCGGCTCAGCTGAGTTTTCCGTAACACATCTGTGCCTTGTAAAAAATGCTTCAAAAGTTTAAACCAACAGCTGTATCACAGTATTTCCTCCAATATGTCTTGTTAGAACCAGTATTACAGCAGCAGATATTAAAGGGTATAAAAGAAATCCCAGAAGTTCACTAACTACATTATATGACTTTGCATGACATGTGTAACAATAAATAAAACACTCACTCTTCATTTCCAAAGTGGGCGACAACAAAATCAACCAGTTTCCCCGTGAAGTTGACAGTCATGGAGATGGCGGGTGCAATCTCTCCCTCTGGAGATGGAAGGAGGTGATGGGTAGATTTTACAATTGGATACCGTGATAGCGCCATAATCCTACATGACAAGAAGGAAACAGTTACTTTGTTGTTGTTCACAAGCACCACAAGTGTGAGCAGAAATCTAATGGTCAAACCATCTCTAGCAGATTTTTCTGAATTGAGAAAATATTACTTAAGTACATGTCAAAAATGTATTAGCGAATTCCTTCCTCCAGTAAGAAATAGCATTCCATATACATGAATTGTTACACTGAGTCTCACAAAATCTGTATCATCAGACAAACCAAAGAATTTTATACTAACAGTAATTAAAATGTATTTCATTAGAAGTATAAGCAGGTAGAAACACATCTTGAAAGCAGGAGATTTCTCATTCTTCCAGCTTCTGTTTGGAATCAACCTTAAAGCCATTTTGCATCAGGTTTTTCAAAATATTTCATGAAGAAAATTTCAGAGAATTACTTTTCTGCCCCATTCTGCATCACTTAAAAGACACAGGGTCTGGGAGAGGAAAGTTACTAAATTCCTCCCACATATGGAAAAAATTAAGTAGCCATTCCAGCATCACTAGAAAGCTCCATCTACCACAGAGATCTGCATATCCCCCTGGAAAAAAAAGCCACATCATAAGCCACTATTTTCCAGACGGCAAAGATATGCAACGTAGTTGGTCAAACATTAAAGTAAAATCAGACATAAAAATACTGGTCAAATAGACATGTGCATTTATATGCCCATTTCCCTCTGTATAGCCCAAGGTGGGTTTAATGAATTAAAAATTTCTAGTAACTCCAGGTTGTAGCTACATTTTCCAACTGCTATCACATTTTTAAGTCTGAAATCTAAAGTTCTCATAGCCCAAAAAAAAAAAATGATGAGAAAAGGGAGTCGGCTACAGTACTTCGAATGCCAAAATTCCAACTCCGTACATTGAGAAGCAAGATGCCATTATCTGCAACACCAAAGCCAAAGTAGCTTATAGGGGCAGGCACCAAAAACTGATCACTGCATTGCATTGCAATGCTAAGGAATCAAACAGTGTTCTTAAAGACAAGATCCAACAAGTGATTATGGTGATTTTTGTTCCAATTATTCTTTGCCCGTGTTCCAGTGGAGTTAGTATTGGGTCATGTATTTACAGTTATTTTCTGTCACTGTGTGTGTAAAGATGACTCACCCCCATGTGTGATCTCTTGTGCTTGGACCAAAGTCTGTGTAAAATCCTAGTTTTTCTCCTAGCCACATTGTTGGATCATTGTTCCCAATGAATGGTTTAGAAGCATCACTCTCTATAATAGTGATAAAATCTGCACCTAAAGTGGGGAAGAAAAAAGAAAGTATTTCCAAATTTATAACTGTGATCTATAAATCATAGATTTATATTCCCTTTTGATTACACACGGGTAGACACAAGCCCTTCAGGAGTCAATCAGGGTAAATCTTAATGCTGGCAACATAGTCATGCCCAAACATCTGGTCACTCTAGACTACACAGCCTCTGCTTAGTGTGGGTTGCCACAGGTCCTCCCTGTTGCGTAACCAGGCACACACGAGACTGCACAGCACGGCTGGCCTGCACATACCTAGTGCAGACCATTTCAAATCCATTAGACATCATGTGCATAAACAGATTAACAGCCCAGTAGCAAGTCTACTGCTTTCAACTTGATGAACAAGCACTACACAGCACATCTGCACTTACCCTCACCTACCAAATCCTCTACCACCACACCTTTAGAGATAACCCCTATGCTGAAGTTAGCCACTCCTTTCTCTGGGACTCTTAAATCAGTTACTCTACTTTAGCAAACAAATTGTTTAAGAATCTCCAGGTTAACTCTGAATGCATTAATGCCTTTCCTGGAAATATTGATGCGGTACTTTATATGACAACATATATGTATCATAAAACTCCAGAACACCATTTAAGGAATTAAGATTTATTAAATTGTATTTCAGAATTTGCTGCCTTTTTAACTTTCTGATCACTTTTAGAAGTTATACTTCATTACCACAAATAAATGCTCAATGGACATAATAGCGTAATTATTTTTCTAGTATTCATCCATTTAAACTATAGGTACCAAAAATAAATGCATTCAATACAGTTCATAAATGATTATGCAAAGATTAAATAAATAAACAGACATGAGCTATGGAATCATATATATACAAGAACATCCCAAATCACAATTCATTGAATGTTCCAGTTGTTTTCTTGTATCACTAGAGAGCCTACGTAGCTCAGCCCTCTGAACCTTTGGTCATGGAGCAATGGAGTAAATGATGCACAAATCAGCCTGTTTTCACTAATTCCTGGGCATCTCTGCCACAAAATCAAGGCTTGCAGAGTAGCACCTGTGTCAGTGCCTCGCCACTGCTTGGGTCTGTCAAACCTGAGCTGCTCAGGAAAGCCCTGTGGTGCATTCACACCACAGAAGAGAACTGTGAATGCTGGAATGGCAGAATGGATGCTTCCTGATCTCCTGAGCTGCTTTAAATCTTAAAGCGGCAGCACCCAGTCTTCCTTGTCTCATGGGTATCACAGAAAACAAGTAATATGTACAAGCACTACTGGTCAATTCCTTTTGATACACCTGCATCTTTGGTCCATGTTTTCATATACTACAGCTAATTTCCCAACCAAAATCCTGTCCATGAGCAACAGGTAAGACACCCTTCTTCACAGTAAAATCATGACAATTCAACCAGTTTTTCTTCTATAATTCCTCTGGCTCAGTGATGGAAACAGATTTGTCTGTTTCTCCTCTGTACATCTTATTTAGGGCATACTAATTTCAGACCCTTTAGGAATTATATAATGCTTCACATCAAAAAAAAAAAAACAAAAAAAACCCAAACAAACCCAAAACCAAACACAGAGAAGTTCTAAAACATTAAATTTTATCTAAAAGGATATTTATCATTATTTCATTTATGCAAAGAATTTCTCTATAAAGTAACTCATCAGCAATATGAGAAAAAAATTCAAATAATAAACAAAGTATTTTCTCCAACCTGAAACCTATTTAAAGTACATTTTAAAAATTTATCACCTCTGCAGACAGATTTTTAACAGAAGTGATTGTATTGGAACAGCTCACAAAGTCCAGCAGAAAGAAACTAGACAGATTCTTGAGATAATGCAAGAACAGACCCAGTTACCCAGCAGGTGTTCTTGCTTCTGTCTCTTCAGATGAACCCTCTCATATAGAAATGAAATGGAAGAAAAAATGTTACCTGTCTGATTTAGCAGATCAGCTGATCCTTCCAAATTAGACCATCCTTCATTGTTATATGCAAATCTAAAAGGCCAGATCATAGCAGAGAAGTCTCTTTTGGGAACCTCAAAAAATAAAACGGAAATGAAGTACAATTTTACTTCTATGTATTATACCTTTGCAGTCAACAAAATCAACTACATCATGCTCTAAAAGACACACAAGAAGAGATATTTTAACCAATATGTTTTCCAAATAAAGCTGGCAGGATTATAAAAAACTACATATTTTAGCGAAAAATCTGCTCTAACAAGAGAAAAGTCTTCACAATAAAAACTAAGTTGTGCAACTAACAATAGTAAATGAACATGAAAGAGACTACAAATCTTTTCATCTTTTTAAGAGGAACTACCTGCCTTTTTTCCACATTATAAATGTACTACAAACCCAAATGAGTTCTAAGAAGAAAGCCAACTGTATGTCTGTGTGCATGTCTGAATACACATGTGCAGACAGGTGCGTACACACACACGAGTTCTACTTAGCTCTCATCACCTTTTCTGCATCTTTTCCTGCATTTGTCACCAGTGATTTCTTTAACAGAAACATTACCAATAGGAATACATGTCAAGAGCAAGTTTCAAAAGGCTATTTCTAAATTGCCACCAAAAGAAAAAAGTCTAATTTGTAATTTCAACCAACTGCATCAAAAATTCCATTTTATATTAGTAATGAATTAAATCATAGAATGGAAACATGTTAATTTATATCTGATGAAACCAGCTCTAGTTTTAAATTTAAATTACTGAATATGCAAGCAACACACTCGGACAACTTGCAATCTAAATGCTAAACTTTGTGCTCATTAAGCAACTGTCACTATCATTGCAATACCTCATTTATACCAGATAAAAAATCTGGAATCTTCCTATTTTTATCCAATTTCCATAACTAGTCTAAGTCTAATCTAAGTCTACCAACGTTTCAGAGAGGTTCAATTCAGACTTATGCATATAAATATAGAAGCATAGAATTCCTTCAGCTGGAAGGAACCTCAGGAGGTTATCTTTTCAAACTACCCTGATATAAGATCAGGCTGCTAACAGTATGGTCCAGTCAAGTTTTCAATATAATTCACATAAACTCATTTATAAAAGTAACATTCAAATTGAACGAGGCAAGAATTTCTGGTTTTCAGAGTACTTTTTTCTTTCATAGCAGCACTATGAACCTCCAGAGGCCCAGGCATTTCCTGTGCTCAACATGAATTTACAAATTAAACTTTTTACATCTTCATTTCTGCTTTAGTTTTGTTCAATACTCAGATACTGGTATAAAGACTTCTTCAGCACCTAACATATCACATGCAGTTTTTACTGTATATTTGAAAGTTATCATTTTCACAAACACACGACTCACCCCTTGGCCCAGCTTCTTCTGGTAAGTTTTATAACGTAGACCCAAGCCTAGCAAACCAACACCAACAAATAGCCACAATACTGGAAACAGGAAAAACAGAGAAAAGCTGCTTTTAAACCCAGAGAAAATATTGTTATTATTGCACTGTCATTCTAAGGTGTACTATTTATAGAATGGGAAATGTATATATTTAAATTTCCACACATGCCAGTACTAACACCATTCCAAAGTAGTGTACTTAAGAGTATCTATATGTTTGCAGAGTATCAATTTGTGTGCAGATACACTTACATTCTCCAGAACACACCAGGATGAGCAGATACAATATACCAAAACTCCTTGGAACGTTTATGTAAAAATGATACCTACTGTAGAATTTGTCGTAATGAATGAGTATCCTGATCTCTGTAGGGTTATAGCATGCCCTAATGGTTAGCAATTTTTCCCTTTCCATCTACTTCAAAATCAATATATTGAGTGGGCTGAAAAATCATTCTTCTCTTTTGTATACACATGTAATAAATCAATTTAAAAGTCATGGAAGACAGGAAGTAAAATGATACTTACATATTTTAATACAGTTTTTACTCTTTCTGAATAGTGGCTTTTGGTTGCTTTTCACTTCAAAAATAGAGCTGAGGTCTTTCTTGGGTCCTGTTAGAAAGTCTACCCCAATACATAACATTATAAACCCTGTAAAAATATAAGTCATTAGTTGTTTCACAGACCTTTAACATATTAAACTTTTGTCATAAATGCCCCATTTCTAAACTTCCAGCTGTTGTGTTACATTCAAGTTCATGGCTCCAACAACAAAGACAATTCAATGCAAGAATGCAGATGAATGCCATACCCAATGCAATATGCAGGCAATATGAGAGTGAGAGAGAAGATCCTACTTATCATTGTCATAGTATTCACCTCAACTCAATGCATGCAGCACTTCAGAGATGTTTAATTTACATTGTTGTACTTGACATGAGCATTGCTTCCAGCAAAATGACTTAGTGACATTAAACATGCCACTAATGATGAGTATTTCAAAAAAATATTTCAAAGTAATAGTATTGCAATAAGAAATCAAAGATAAAAGATGATTTAAAATGCTACTGAACACCTGTTTCACATAAAAAATAATTAAGTTCAAAATTGTATTGTTTGGGACTATTCCTCTTTTCCCTCCAACCCCCAAATAAGCTGCTTCTAAGGCTGAGTCCCACTACTGCGCATTTTATTAGGTTTCTTCTGTTGGTGAAATATCTGTTTAAAGCCATGTTTTCCCTTCTTCCATTCATGTACCAGTTGAGAGAACAATAAAAACAAAAACAAAGTAGAGAAGCCAGCTTCCACAGAACTTCAAGCACGCTTACCCAGCAAAGACTGATTTGCAGGACAGTTTCAGGGTATTACGTCAAAAGGCTATAACATGGTAGGATAGATTATACTAAAATGCTTCCAGGCCCCTACTGATGGCTACAACTCTCAGCTCAGCCCAATGCTTTCAACGTTTATTGGAATTAACCTGGCCAAGAGTGATCAAATTACACCTACACATTACAGAACTTTAATATAACAGCTTGATGAAGAAAATACATGGCTGATTGTAGATGTCTGTTATCTTTTCAAATGAACCACTCTGTCACAAAGAAACAAGTAACGCATTTTTAAATCACAACCATGAAAGTAGTTGCTCAACAGTTTGATCTAAAACATTGTTAAGCAGACTGCAGCAGGTTGGGAGGTCAGTTTAACATGGCAGCATCTTCTATTCTTGTGCTCCAAAGCCAACAGAAGCAGCTGTGCTTTTTAAGAATAGAGAACTAAACACAGCTACAGATACCTTTCAAAAGCTAGTGAGCGACTTCAGTGTACTACCTGTTGCAAGTCACTTTGATGGTATCTTTTCGTTGAAAAGGTAGCTCAGGATAACAGCACAAGGTCTTTTCCCATCCTTTATGAGCTAAAGGATCCAGTTACCTCCACAGAAAATGTGGAAGCATAATGAGCTGGATAAAAGTTCTGCAGGAGAAGGTATATGTCCTTAATATCTTTGTGGAATAGTTAATTATCCATAGTAATCATGTTTCATTTCAGAGTTATAGCTGAAGAAGAAATAACCATTACTCAGTATTTTCTTATTGCCCTTACTTGTTACATTAGTTGTAGTGAAAGCTTGCAAACCAGGAAGCTGGGTCTAGTGCAATGAAGAAGGTGGCACACACCAATCCTTTCTCAAAGGGACACTGACTCAAGCCATTAAAGTTGATGGAAGACCAGGGATCTGACCCCTCAGAATTATGTTACATCACAGTGAAGCAGCACAGAAATTTTGAATATAATAATCTTACTTTCATTGCCACTTTTCCTGGAGCAGTTCCCTACCCAAACTGTGACGAGAGAAAGGCAGGATATTGGATAGGAGGAGAAAGCAAGAAATAGCACTTGCACCTGAAAGAAACCAGAAGAAAACAAGCAGTTGGCCAGAAAGCCAAGCTGCAAGAGTAGAAGTGCAGCAACAAATACACGGTCTCATGGTATAATTTGCAAATCTCTGCTAAACAATGGGATGGCATCACAAAGACAGAAACTGGATTCTCAAATGAAATACAAACTCATGTGGTGCCATCAGCTGAGATGGGTTCAGTTCACAGTTTTCATTTTACCAAGGAGAAAGTTGCCATCTGTGTTACTATCTAGTGATCATGACAGGTGAATTAATCACAAGTGTGCATGTGAAAGGAAGTGTCAGAAAGGGATTCTATGTAACAGTTATTTTTTTGACAAGGTATTACTCAAGAAAGCATTTAACACTCCTCTACCACATGCTTTCTTCTTATGGCTTCAGAACAAAATTAAATTGAGGTAACTGTTTCTACAGCACCCCCCTGCCCCGAGTGCTTACAAACCAAATAAAACTGCAATAAATGTAACAGAACTCTCCTTAAAACATAACAAACTGAAAACCTGCATATGATCACAGGTAATATGTGAAACACATGGAGAGTAAGAAACCGGAGTGACAGAAGGTGGTTGCAAAGACATTTAGAGCAACAAGACAAGCACAGCAGTCAGTAATCCTTTTCAAACTAAATATAGGATAATGCGTCACATTTTAAAATGTGCCACAGACTCACAGACTTAGCCCAAGACAATGCTTGGCATTGTTTAAATATAATTAGTGAAATATGCTACCGAAACACATTAGTACCTATTAAAAAAAACCACCAACCAAATAAAAACAGTTCTGGAGACAAACCGGAAAGGGTTGGTTTCATTTCCACCTCCCGGCCTTCAAGGTGGGATCCCTTCAAGGGATCACTTTGCTAAAACCTTTGTATTTGCTCACCTCAATTCTTCCTTACTGGCAAGTACCTGACAATTTCTTTTCTTCCTTTCCTGTTTGCATATTTCTGATGCTGCAGGCTTATTGACATTCTTCCAAACATGCTGGTATGTCCACAAAGCATAAGGTAGAGCTGCATGGAAATGAAGCTCAGGTCTCAAATGCAATCCTGCTAGATTGGCAGGATGCTGCACTTTGCTTCTCAGAACAGGGCTAAATAACGCACTGAGTTGTGTGTCCTGGGTTCAGCTGTAACAGTTATCTTTCTCCTTCCTAGTAGCTGGTGCATTGATGTGTTTTGGCTTTAGTCTGAGAACAACGCTGATAGCACCGATGTTTTTAGTAGTTGCTAAGTAATGTTTACTCCAATCAAGGCCTTTTCAGTCTCTCATGCTCTGACAGTGAGGAGGGGCACAGGAAGCTGGGAGGAAGCAGAGACAGGACATCTGACCCAAACTGGCCAAAGGGGTATTCCATACCACAGCACGTCTTGCCCAGTATAGAAACTGGGGGGAGTCACCTGGAAGGCCCAGATCACTGCTCGGGTCGGGCTGGGTATTGGTCGGCAGGTGGTGAGCAACTGTGTTGTGCATCACCCATGTTTATTGGTTTTTTCCTTTCCCCTTTAGTTTTATATCCTCTCCCCTTGTTATTTACCTTATCATTATTATTATTGGTGGTAGCAGTAGTGGTTTTGTATTATACTTTAATTATTGGACTTATCTCAACCCGTGGGGTTTACATTCTTTCCATTCTCCCCCCAATCCCACCCAGAGGAGAAAGGTGGCGGGGGAGTAAGCAAGCAGCTGCATGGTGCTGAGTTACCAGCTGGGTCTAAACCATGACATTATGTCATAGTCCCAGTAACACAGCCTTCACAAACACCTGAGTTTCCAGAAACTACATTGTTACCTGAGGTACCATACTGCTATCTTAGGTAGCTAGCATACGGGTACATTCACACCCTGCATTGCAGCTAGATTTTTAGGGTGACTGATTAAGAGATCTCTTCCTCAGCTGTGTACTGAGTTATCAGATTTTGTTTCACTTTGTCATTTTCCCTCAACTGGATTCCATTTTCTGTGACATTTTATACTATTTCTAATGGTAAAGAAACGAGTAGATTAGTTTTTGCATGTCTCATTAATTTTCGCATAGAAACTCTTATCACAGTAAAACAGACACCAGCTGAGCATTTGGAAAGACTGTTTATATACTAGGTACATTTTAAACATCTGGTTGAGGCTAAAGCAAGTATATTTGTATTTGTTCATAGTCATAAATGTACCTAAAAGAAGATGGGAGCTTTCTCTAGCATAAATTCCTCCAGGTACAAATTTGTAAGCTGTACACCATACACAGAAGAATAACTCAAGAACGTAGGCAAACATGGCAGTACTCATGGCTTTCCCAGGATGCAGACAGCTAACAAAGTGGCCAGCCACTTGAGGCCACACACACATAGTAAACACAGCAAGAATGTTGCCTGCGACAGCAGCACTCCAGGTGCGTAAATAAAGGAGACCAGCTGAAGATGCTAAACCTGTGAAGGGATAGAAAATAATAAAGTAAGTCCATCAGGTATATTATCTGCCACCTTCTTTTTTACATTCTCTCCAAGAACACAAAGAGAGTCTGTGAAATACAGCTGTGCTTTGCAGCCATAAGAACTGCATCACTAGGAGAGTTATTCCCAATACCCAAAGACTTGGGTGTTGACAAAGACTGTCTCTTGCTTTTTCCAGCTCTTAAATGCTTCAAAAGAGAAGGTGAGTAAGAAGAAAGTAAAACATAATTCATCATTTCCTTTGGTCCCTGTATTTTGATACATCCAAATTTATTATGAAACATTTGTACAAAGTGCTGTTTTGTCTTCTTGATATAAACACCTACAAACAATTAACTAAGGCCAAAAAAAGAAGCAGATTTAAGTTTTTTAAATAGTATTTATACCATTGAATTTCACTCAGATGGGCCTACAAATTAAACCAAGCTGCATCCATCCATGCTGAGGTGTGCAAAACACACCTCTCCACAGTTCAAGAGCAGAATTATTTCCATCTCTTCCTACTTGCTCAATGCATAGCTTGCTCCACAGCATAGCTACACCATCCTCCTGAAGATGGTTGTCCAGATCCAGCTCTTAAATCCCTCTTCCCACTGCCCCAGACCCACTGTATGCAGACTGATTCACAAATACATTGCTCCAGCAGAACTGCTTTGATGTTCATAAAATTTTACTGCCTGGAGATGTTAGCAACTAAGGAAACAGGAGGCAAGCTTGCCTCTAGGTGAGCTGCTCATTAAATTACCAGTTATTATGCCTCCTGCAGAACAGAGAGGCTTGTGCCATCCTAACCCCATAACCCTAGATGTGGCCTTACACAATGCAGACAGAAAGAACTGAGATACTACTCGTGGGAACAGAAACTCAACAGGGGCTTCTGAAGAGAACAATGTTACTCTGCAATGGCCTGGACATTTCACCCTGCTCAGACACATGCATACACAGTTAGTGACGGAGAAAAAGATGCTCTGATTAGCAATTGACTTTTCTGAGATGTGGTGTAGGGTCAGAGGGCTTGAGTAAAGGGAATAAGGTAATAAAACCAAAAATTCTGCACAGGCTTCGCACCTACCTACAAGAAACCAGGCAAAACTGGTGGCAGAAGACCAGCTCCAAAATGAAAGCATCAGCCCATGAGCCAAGCCCAACAGAACTGTACCTCTAATAAAACAATATGGAAAGGGAAATCACACATTAATATAATTCTATGAACACCTGGCATTGAAAGAGATGCTTCTAAACATGCAGACAAGGTTGCTTGCTAATATTTTATAATATTTTTTATTTTAAGCAGAGCTCAATTTGAGCAAAAAATATCTTCATCTCACACCCTGCTACATTTTCTCCCTTTTACTGGACATAAACATCAATCCAAAGTAATGGCAGTTTATCATAATGTAGAAATGAGCTATGTTCAGCAGCCAAAACACTCCACTGAAACCCTGGATACAAAAGGCAAGGAGAAGTTGGAGAAAATGAGAGAGAGAAATCTACCCCAAAGAGAAGTATTTTCTTCACGTCACATAGGGAATCCCACAGCACCCAACATTGCTATCAGTCTTGGGTAGCTCTTGCATGTACTAATTATTAACTACCTTGCCTGCCACTACACGTAGTTGACTCAGAATAACTAATCTAGTCTCTTTCTAGATTTTGGAACCTGGGTGAGCAACCCACAGCATTAACACTAAATTCTTGCTAACCAAAACTTCTAGAGAAGTATATCTTTTAATATTACACAGTTCCCTTTTTGTTATCTGCATGTATCTCTGACAAACACTATTTCCTACCTCCCTCTCTCTGAAATCAACTGCTAGATTCATTTACTGCATCTTACAGATGTGCTTCATTAGTAAGTCCTTGAACCTCAGTCCTAATTTAAAAATTGCTTTGCAGTGTGGCAAATGAAGTTTTTTTATTACTGAAATAAAAATCATTCTGTATTAGAAAATTTTAAGATTTACACAATGCTCAGAGGTATCTGAATGCAAGAATGAATCTATAAATCCTCTGTGCAAAGTACTTTGTACCCATTTTACTCTCTAAGTTCTTACACGATCATCTGGTTGAGGTTTAATTTGTCACCCACTACAGCATTGGCTTTTGATTACCATTTTGTTTAAATAATAATCAAAACCCACTTACCCATATGGATTAGGATCTGGACCTGCATGTGGATGTCCACTTACTGCCCATCTAGAAATTAATGAGACCTCCCCAAATATCCACAGGGTGAGGAACATGAGGCTGCCAAAAGCAATCCCTGACAACAGCCAACGAGGGTGGGAAACAGTCTCTCTAACTGCATTACCAGTTTTGTTTGCTTCTTGTTTCCTCTTGTCTCCACCTAGAATAAGAATAGCACACAGCTGAGCAAACTGTCAAATCCTATTAGAAAGGGTTACTGAGAAAAACAAATACCCAAGATCACAAAATTACCAGATTGAACTACTGGCTCACACACAAAGCTTACTTATCTGACCATTCATGGAAACTGATAAGACAACAAAATCTCCAATAAGATTCCTAGGTCTGTCAGGAAAAGCTCCTCATCTTAAGTGTACAAAAATGACAACCTGCCCATATGATCGTTCTTCATACTACTGGAATTTAAATAACAAAATTGGTTTTGAAAGTTAGTAGAAAAGTTACTAGAATTTGTTCAGAGGATTCTGTTCTCTGAAACTCTAAACGCTGACACAAACAAAACCTGACACTTCCAAAGAAGCCAGAAATAAACTCCCTTCCTTCTCCATTTTCCATGCACTTTAAATCCTCTCTCATTTCAGGAGAAAGCAGCACCTTTAATTGCATAGGCATATTCCTTTGTCACCTAGGAAGAAGACATTGCCTTCGTACTCTCCTGCAGTAGATTTCCTTTCTAAATTGTGGTGAATTCTCAGGCTTAATTTAGGTTATGTAATGCAAGTCTACAAACAATACACATGATGACAATTTATGCCCGCTGACACACAGGTAAGGTCTTATCTTTCAATTAGTTCATTCAGGTTATACTGAGAAGGAAGGAAC
This sequence comes from Nestor notabilis, assembly GCF_000696875.1. Classification (NCBI taxonomy): domain Eukaryota; kingdom Metazoa; phylum Chordata; class Aves; order Psittaciformes; family Psittacidae; genus Nestor; species Nestor notabilis. Next base: position 24,671 of record NW_009922160.1, read on the forward strand.
TTCTAAGGATTTAACATGAGCTGCTTTAACTAACCAGCCCAACCTCGCTGTCTTCCTTGATAATACTGCCTTCACAGTTTTCAAGTGTGCTTAGCCTATGCCAGCCCCCACTCCTGTGAACTCTGTCCAGATGCTCCAAGAACTCAGTCAAATTTTGACCAGGACAACTTGTCCACTCTTCCAATGCTTTCTGTTTATTTTGACACATCAGCTGTTCCCTGGCTTTGTCCTGTCTCCCTTCTCTGTCAAAGGATGTGCACTGGCAGAGAAACACAAACAGCAGACAGAATTAAGAAAATACAGAAATACCACAGATGTTTTGTGATGGAATTATGATAATCCATTCTGGTTTTACTGGTCTAGATTACACCTTTGTTTGCCTTGCTGTCACATTATTGATACTGCAATTAGTTGGCAGTTCCAACACGACTTACTACAGTTTGTATGAACTGTGATAGCAAATTCTGCCATGGGGTAGATGGAAGCACCCCACGGTTTCCAAAGTCTTCAATGCTCATGCATTAGGTCTAAAACTAGACTGTACTGGGGATAAAAACCCCAAAGTATCAAAACCCAGTGACACATAGATATGTATACCTTAAGACGCTTTCATAACTGCCATATTTGCTACAATATACTTACCTGAAGAAATTCGTTCCACTGCTGCAATAAAACCAATTGCCAGTATGACAGTATTGGCAGCTTGTGAGCTCCAGACTGGGTTTAGTGATGTATACCAGATGCGCAGAACAAGGAGCATTATCTTGCCTAGCATGAAGCCCCATATCCTGATGAACCTGGAAGAATCAGTTTTAGCAACAGTGATGTACTTGAGAAAAAACAGCAAAACAACTTCTTTGAAAAGAACCAACCACCTTTTAATATAAAGCAATGTCAGTTACAATCTCATCAGTATAATAAAATACCTTTGTAAACTGTTTCCTGACCACCATGTTACTGTTTGAACCAGCAATGAGGAGGAAACACCTGCAGCCAAGATGACTAGTCTAACTGGAGCATTTGGTGCCTGGTATGATGCTAAGCTTCCTACAAACAAACACACACATACAGAGGTTGCTTTAATAGGCAGTAGAAATCAGGTAACAAGGATTTCCTGGGCATTAGTTCAATCTTGTCTGTAAATCGGATGGCTAACCCATTCATCTGAAAACACATGGCACTACACATTTTTACACAAACCAAAGAAAAGCAGGCATGGTGGAAACTGGGGATATATGACATTCTAGCTGTTATCATTTTCAAAAAAACCCCAACATTAAGCACTTACCCAAGACTGCAGTGATCACCTTAATTTAAATACTTATGGTCATTGACTCCATAAATAGGATATATGGATAAAATATCTAAGCATAGAGATATTCCTGAACAGTGCACTTACATAATTCAAAAGCCATAAAACTTTAAGTATGGTGACTGCTCCTTTCTAAAAAGGATGTGGCTTGTGCCACAGTGCATTTACTTTTATTGCTTTTAAGTTACATAAGTGCACTATAGCACAAGCCATATCCTTTTTGGCAAGGAGCAGTTACCATACATTGCACAAGGACTAGTAGGCAATTGCCTCAGTGGGTGTGAACAAGGCTTTCTCTGGTCTCAAGAGTGGTCATCAGCTGCCTGTGTCATCTTCTTACTGGACATTGTCACTCTCCCACTCACTCAAAGTGACTCCACCACTTCCCAGGGCACAGTGACCTCACTGTTTATCAGCAGTTCTAAAGGCTGCCAGCAGGTTTCAAATTCAAGTTACTATGGGTCACACATTTTCGTAACTTCAGTGTGGCAAATTTTGTTCCAAGACCAGTGACAAACAGCAGGAGAAGCAACATTGTTCTGCTACCTGCCATTTGCTGGTATGAGTAAAACTTGAAGAGATGTTAAGGAAGAGACAAGGAAGGCCAGAAACAGAGCTGATGATTCTGGCACTGCATGCTAGGAATCCTCCAATTGTCTGTTTGCTTACTCTGCTCAGAGTAAGAAGTGCAAAGTTTAGAGCAAAGATGGTAAAATTAAATTAATGTGTAGTGAAAATGCACTTTTATGTACTTTAGCAGAGGGTTGCATGTACAATGCACACTGTCACTGTCACTGAATCATCTGTCACTGAATCATGCTGAAATCTGCAGCTCTGCCTCTCCACATCTTTCATCACTTGCACTAGCCAGATTAAAGCTGCCGTGGGTTTGCCTACTTACAGCAGACACACCTTTTGTTGCTGAACACATACACCCAAAATGTAAATATATCTATCCAAACACACAAATTTACTGTGTGTTGTCTGAAGACACTACCACTAGGATAGTTCACTGTTGGTTTTGTTTTGGTTTTTTTTCAAACAGAACATGAAATCAAGTAGCATGAAAGGATACATAAATTAAACCAAGTTTCAGAGAAAATAAAGCTTCTTGAAGAGACAAAAATATTATGACCAATAAGGGAAGAGTCTTTTCCATCAAAACCAAAAATCCCAATTCTCTAAACATTCTAGTTCAGCAAAGCATGAAGAATTGCCAGATTTTTTTATTCTGAAATTGAAGACTGAATATTTCCAGTGGAATGGGGTGGAGCATGCACAGGGTAGATTGTTCTGCCTGATTTTGTTCAACAAGCCCCAGAGGAAGGCCATGGCCTGCCTAAGAATAAAAAAAACCCCACAAACGGAGAAAGAAGGAAGAAGTGTCTAAGTATGAAGAAGGAAAGGAAGCAAGAAGAACTGAGGAATAGGAGAAACAGCAGCACAGTATGATAGGGCAGAAATAACCTAGATAACTTGAGAACCTGCAGCAGGGAAGCAAGCATAGAGCGAGAGTTACCGTTGGCTAAACTCCTTGCTGGAGACAGAGGGTGAGGAAGATCCTCTTACATCCTCCCCAAATGCTAATACTCACTGTAGGGCAACAGGCAAGAAGCATACAGAGCAAGCACCTGGGAAAGAATACAGTGTAGACTTGCCAAGGGGTGGACAATATTAAGAGTGTTTGGGAGATGGAAACAGCAGCATGATATGAATCACTGAGGTAACAGTTCCTGTTCAGGCAGGAATGAAGGGGAGATCGTATCTGCATACAGCAACGCTCAGGTTTGCCCAGGCTGAGAATGTGTACAGCTTCAGTCTCCCTGTGCTCTGAGTCCTTCTGCGACCACCTCTATTAACACATCCTTTCCCCAGATTACTACTGAAGGTTCTAGCTTTTTGTCTGTAGTTAGTATCTTCAGGAGCTTGCAAAGCAGGGGAAGCAAATGGGCTTATTAACCAACAGACTTTATACACCACTGTAGGCCTGTCACTGCTCTTTACTTAGCAGAATTAGACATACTTAAGCAATTTCCACCTCTTTTGGTAAAAAGAACTAGTAAACACAGCAATCCCAGGCACAGCTACAGGTTGGGCAGAGAAGAGATTCAGAGCAGCCCTGCGGGAAAGGACTTGGGGTGTTGGTTGATGCATGGTTGGATGATGATGGTTGATGAGAAACTGAACATGAGCTGGCTTCAGAAAGCCAGCCGTACCCTGGGCTGCATCAAAAGAAGCGTGACCAGCAGGTTAAAGGAGGGGATCCTGCCCCTCTGCTCTGCTCTTGTGAGACCTCACTTGGAGTATCGTGTACAGTTCTGGTGTCCTCAACATAAAAAGGACATGGAGCTGTTGGGGCAAGTCCAGAGGAGGGCCACGAGGACGATAAGAGGGCTGGAGCACCTCCCTTATGAAGACAGGCTGAGAAAGTTGGGGCTGTTCAGCCTGGAGAAGAGAAGGCTGCGTGGAGACCTCAGAGCAGCCTTCCAGTATCTGAAGGGGGCCTATAAGGATGTTGGGCAGAGAATCTTCATTAGGGACTGTAGTGGTAGGACAAGGGGTAATGGGTTTAAACTTAAACAGGGGAAGTTCAGGTTAGATATAAGGAAGAAGTTCTCTACTGTGAGGGTGGTGAGGCACTGGAATGGGTTGGCCAAGGAAGTTGTGAATGCTCCATCCCTGGAGGTGTTCAAAGCCAGGTTGGGCAGAGCCTTGGTGTGTGGTGTCCCTGCTCATGGCAGAGGGTTGGAACTAGATGATCTCAAAATCCTTTCCAACCCAAACCATCCTATGATTCTATGATCTGAAGGACTAATCCTTCATAATAACAATTATATTCATAAAATAAACATGGTAAATTTCACGTTACTGTGACTATCTGAAGGAAAGCAGAAGGCAATTTTAAATGCTTACACTCATTACTAGTTTCTAAATTAGCAGATGTAGAAACTACAGGGAGCACCACTGCAGGAAGCTGAAGATTCTGCTCATTGAAAAGCTTATTAAAAAAAAAAAAAAAAAAAAAAAAAAAGATAGATATGATGAGAAGAGTGGAAAAGGAAAAGAACATGAGAAAACTATTCTTCATCTAAACTGATGACACCAAGAAACTGTTCAGTTCTAGTATCTTTTTAGAGAAAAAGAATAAGAATTCTTAAAAAAAATTATGCAGGGAAATAAGATCATCTTGTTCTGTCTTGTAACAGTAGAAGAGGACAGTTATATGGAAAGTGATTCCCTGAGTATAATTTTATACTAATAAATGAGGAGCCAGGGACCACTGCTTCCAAAACATATCACTTAGTAGCAGTATTTTCCCTCTACACAGGATAGAGACCCTTGTCTCCTCTGAGTTCTTCCAGGTGTTGCAAACTTGTAGGCAATAACTTGCTTCTGTAGCTGCCAAACCTTCTCCCAACAAACTTTCAGAACACCAACAAGAGCTAAGGCTTGCACCAGTTCGCTAAAGATCAAAGAAAGAATGCCAGCTAGTCTTGGTTTTTGGAGGAACATGTGAGATGGGTATTGAGGCAGCTTTATCTTGAATTTAAGATCAAATTTTCTTCCTGTGCAATTGACAGTATAAGAGTCACATCTAGGATAAGCCCATAATCCCATCAATATGCTACATAGCGCGTGTGTACATATATAAAACCTGTAAAATAACTGCCTGAGAAACATTCCACACATAGTAGATTACTTTTATAATAGCCCCAAGCTGTTCTGTAACATCTTGTCCCTACCCATTGTTACTGACACAGTACTCTATACAAAAAAAACACCTGTTCTGCCAATCTCTGTGCAATACTGTAAACATTTTCCCTATTGGGCATCACTTGTACTAATTTGAAAGCTTCTAGCAATAAAACTGAAATGAGATTTGTTTTTAATCATGCAGTACTGGTCTAAAAACCAACCCAACGGCTGCAAACAATATTCCTCTGACCATATCTAAAAGCATGAGAGAAAAAGAAAAGCATGAGTTTGGGAGAGCAAAAACTTCTTATTCGTATCTCTTTTCAGAATCATGTGAATTTTGAGGCAATTTGAAATGTTTATTCTTATTCCTTGAAACCAGCATGTAATCTGTATGTAACTCACTACAGAGCATACTTACCAACCATAGCAAGTCTCAGAAGGGCTAGGATGTACTTATTGTTAGCCAACCTCCAAAAAGGGCCAATTATCAAGAATACTGGAGAAAAGAAGGCAACAGCAGAGACTTCCAGACCTGTGAGTGCCAGTGTCTGAAGGGGGAAGTAATAGATCATTGGTGGCAGCGCATGGTAAAGAGACCAAGAAATGTAGCCTAGAAACAAAAAAAAAGAGAGGGAAAAGAAAAAGTCATGTATTTTCAATAGCCTGTTTTCCTGGAGAGTCCTTAAGAACATACTGGTTTATACTTCCAAATGAAGAATATCACATGTATCAGAGAGTAGTACGAGTCATAATAGCAAATATTCCTTCATAGAAAGTGGCTATTTCAAGTTAAATAAACACGTTTTCCCAGGAAACAGAACGATGAGAAGAATACAGCTCTTCTTCCGCTCTGACAGTAGCTCCTGCTTCGATCCTCAATGCAGGAGTGCTCAGCGTAGGAGAGGGTTAGTGTTCAGAGGGAACAACGCTGGCTAAACAAGGGGTCCACCAACGCCTCAGGGCTCCTCGAACACCGGTCGGTGCTTAAACGAATTAGTGCAGTGACCCGGTGCCCCGTTCTTCCCTGAAGACACCTTCCCAGGGGACCAGCGTTGCGCAGGAGATGCGCCGAGCCC